>NW_010243860.1:332-19511 GCF_000690775.1 Eurypyga helias | reverse complement strand
GAAAAAAAAAAAAAAAAAAAAAATCTGGTCACGTAATTGAGGAGTATGACGAAGGTCTACTAATACAGAAGAATTTCTGTCTGTATAAGGACTGAAAGATTAGGCTCTAACACACGTGCTCTCCTAAAATCTCTCTTCTCTAATATGTTTATCATATAATTATGACTTCAACTTCTCCTCCCTCAAATGAAGGCGTGTCAAACTGCCATATATCATCTTAGAATAGACTTTTTCTATGCAGGATAGGTAACCTTTATTCTCCATGACAGCACTTTTAAGATTCTTTCAACTAGCAACTTCTTGAACTCCTTGTTCATGACACAGGATGCTGGAGCTGCCTCTTTTCAAGCTCATCTCTTCTGCATTGGAATCCATGCAGTTATTTCTTTGGAGCTGAATAATGAGAATGTGACCCCGACACTATGAAAGCCCAAACCTTTCCACTTTCCACTGATTTCAAGAGCCTGGGTTACCTTTACAGTCTCTTCAGTGTTCCTGAATACTGTTAATTTTTTATTGCAGAAGCATTAAATAACTTTGCACTGGGAGTGCCTCTTCTTCTGTTCAGCTCTCTTCAAACTCCTAAGTGGTTTCAGCCTAAGGACCCCAAGACGGAGTTGTACAAAATTTGTAGAAATTTCTGAAAGCATCAGTGTTAGTCTTTATCACTTTAAAACATCTGTAACTCTCATTTGAACAGTTTTGTGTTTTATTGTATGTTGCATGCATCATAATATGTCTTGCATTACAAATAAGAAATAGAGAACATATTTGTGTCCTAATTTTGCTAGCAATCCTCTCTTTTTAATATATTTAAGCACAAGACTGATCATTATAATTAAAAAAAAAAAAACATTCTTCATAGCTTAAGGGCTTAAACTTTTATATTCTTCCTTTATTCTGAATGTATCCCTCAGGAAACAACTTTCTGTAATAATCACCTTGCCTACACTTTTTCAGTCACACATTACATTCTCTCTCCCACTTTCTTTCAGGTTAATATTAGTGTTTGTCAGCAGTAGACTTTTTTTTTCCAAGGCTCTGAGTCATTACAGTAACAGTTATGTTCTCAATAGAGAGTTCAGGGTAGGAAAAAACCCCAGCCCTATGCCTACAAGTATCTGACTGTTAGAAAACCAGAAGGCTACTCACTCCTTTTAAATGCCAAGTGTTCAATTACTTTCCTCTTGAGGATTTTGGGTTTTTTTTTTTGGTTTGGTTTTCTTTTTTTAATTTGGGAAAAAGTCAAATGTGATGTAGTAGGTTACTTAAGCTCATGATGAGGAATCCTGGCTTCAGATTTTTCCAAAGTGTGACAGGGTTTTTTTCCAAGTATTTCTTTAGCAGAGGTCAGTTGGTTGGTTTTACGGTCTTGCTCACCAAGAGTTCAGTCTCACTCTAGTCCTCTGTGCGTACCTGTGATTGTTACAAAACCATTGCATCTGTTATCCTGAACAGGGATCTGTGCTGACAGGAGCTCCAGTCAACAGCAGAGGTTTTGCAAGTTTGGCTTCAGGGCTTGACAGAGCACAGGGATGTGATCAGAGAGCTGGAGAGCACAGTTTCTGGCTTTGGCTACTATTGTCCTTCCCTGTCCTGCCCCAGGGTGCTCTGCTGTTGTTTGGAAACCAAGTTAGAGCACATATCTCAGTGCATTGTGCATGTAGCCCAAGAGCTGTGCAAAACTTTCAGGGTGAGCCTTGAGGATATGTGAAGACTGATCTGGGATCGTACCTAACTCAAAGCAGATCTGTCTCACCTGAACATTTTTCTAGATGTGTAGACTTTCCAACTGAACTAGAGGTAATGGATTTCCCTTTCTGAGGGTAGAGCTCTCTATGGATGGCGGGTCAAATCTGAGCCCACACTACCATCCTAAAACTTGGTAAACAGACAGGCAAGGATTTCCCTCATGGTGATGAATGCCACCAAAGCACATAAATATAAAGGCACTTATGTTTCTTGTTGCTAAGTACCCCCTAGTCAGAGAGAGCTCTTGGCAGCTGTCAGAACTGCTGCACTATAATTTAAAGTAAACTGTAAATCCCTGAGATGGATGAAGGTATCAAGATGGATGATCTTGCAATGGTCAGTAGAGAGACTGTTGGTGATTTCAATTACTACACTTGTCAGTCACAGTGGAAGGTGACAGTGCAGACTGAATGGGTGATGGCAAATAGGATCAGGACACACCAAAGGTGTTATAAAACATTCTCCAGAATGCAAGGTTGGGGTTTTTTTTAATCCTTCTTCTGACTGGGATATTCAGTGCACCCTAGGGAGGAAAAAAAAAAAAAAAGGCATTCCATGTTACTTGCAAACAAGCAGATATAGTCCTTGGAGGGAGTGAGGTATGGTGTTCTCTTGTTCCATTTTTCTTTCTGTGTCTCTGTGCTGCCAGCCTTTCTTTTTTTTCTGGTTTTCTGTTGAAGAAAGTCAGCTGGGCTAACCAGGCAACTGACCCCTAGTCCACAAGATGATGGATCCAATAATTATCAGAGGACAGCTTGGAAGGACCTGTTATTCAGTACTCCTCATGGCAAATACAAACTCTCCAAAATGTAAAAAAGGTGGCTTGCAGTGTTCCTATTGTTTTGGTTGGTGTGGGTTTTTGTTTTGGTTTGGGTTGGGGTTTTTTGCTTTAATTTGTGTTTAGGAATGAAAATGTTTGTCACACCTCTGAAAACAGGAACAGAGTTTGCATAAGCCAGATCCACCACTAAGGTGGCATTGTGAGATGCCTACTCAATTCAACCATATTTAGTGGGGTGACAGTGTAGGAACAGCCACACCAGATTCTACCTGGAGTTCACACAGCTCACCCTTATCCTCAATACTTTCTGGTGCTTTGAAGAAGCATGTAAGAAACCTTAGGATTACAAACCCAGTCTGCTCACAGGGATTCTTACTTTCTAACATGCAGAAAAAAATCTGTACTCTGAGGGTTTTATTTTTCTTCTTGGGTTTCTGCTTAAAAGCCAAAAAAATCCTATGTTATTTGGCATAGTGTTTTCTGACACTGAAATGAATATCTAACCTTTCAGAACCCACAGTTTTGAGCACCAGTAACATTTGGTGGCAATGGATTTCAGAGGACATTTATACCTGATCTTTTGAGCAGAATATCAGAATGAGCCTGATTGCTTCCTCACACTTCTCTTGGCCAGAACTTCTGAGTCTAAATTTATCAAAGGATTGCTTTATCGCTGCCTTCTTAAATTTCTGATCCACTAAAAAAATCAGACTTCGGGGAACTACACTAAGACCTGCTGGAAGAAGCAGGGTCCTGACCCTCTTGTGAGGGGTGCCCGTACAACTTAATAGCATGGCCCTGATTAGCCACTAGTGCCTGGCCTCATCAGGATTCCAAGCTATGTTCAGCTCAAATAATGCTAAACTAGATGAACTGGAAGCCACCAAGAGATATCTGGGCTATATTTCAGTTTATTAACCATCTAAGCCTGCTTTCAAACTCCGGAAAGGCAAATTATAATTGAAAAGATCCTGGTAGAAACACACTCTGCTTTCACGGTCTATGGATATGCTTGTTTAAGCTATCATGCCATGACACTGTGCTATTTGAGTTATGTTTTTACTGATGCTTTGACTGAGTAGTTTGTTGCAATGTACTGCTAAATGGAGGAAAAATCAGAAACTGCATCAGGCAACCACTCTGTATTTCATTCTAGAAAATAGCTGGCAATTATAATTACTCACCATGTTTCTGCCTCAGAATAAAAGTGGCATTGCACAAAAAACACACTGAACATTCATCGTGATTAGAAAATGCTCCATACCTTGGAGTGCAGTGGAGACATAAGAATAATTTTAAATGCAAATTAAATTGTGGGGGTAGCAAAGAGAACAGATAAAAGACAGTAAAACAAAGCCTTTCACTTTCCTCAAATTAGCAGGCTAATGTAGTATAAAAAAAAGCAGTTCTACTCAGATCTGTGCTAAGAGCTTTCATTTCATCATAATATAAAACAGCAGATCCGTCACCTTTCTCTATTCAGTACTCTTGATTTCGAGGTTGAAGTGAAAATTAGAAGCTGTTCATTCTGGCTCACAGACTGGGTTGCATTTGCTTAGTCTTATTCCATGACAGTAGGATGGAAAGAGGTCAGTAACACTGGTAAGTACTTATCTCCTGCACCTGATATTATTTATTTATTTTAAAAATCTTTCACAGTGCTTTGGCTTTTTATTAATGTGTATTTCCTGAAAAAAGCTACATCATGTATTTTGTGAAAGGCTGTATCTTAAGCAGAATTGCAATGATTCCTCGAGAATGCTTGTATCAGATGTTAGAGCTCCTTCAAGAATGAATGAATTACTTTAAGTAGAAATTCTGTAATAGGAAAGGTTTCTGGATAATCTATATATTTCATAGCATCACTGGAACATTTTGTGTGTTGCTTTTTCTGTCTGCCTTGTCCAGCAAGCAGTACCAGATAAGAAATTAATCTCCTCAAGATGTTATTTGCATTAAATTCATAGCAGAACATTTAACGATCTCATTACCCTTGTGGTAAATGATGGAGAAAGTAGGTATTTTACTTACTGAAAGCAAATTATTAGACAAAATACCATGTTACAGTTAATCATTATGAAACACTTCAACATATCTCAGAATATGAGATGCAACAAGGAAGATCAGAGAGAAAAACAAATTCTTAAGGAAACTTGATGTAGATTTTTTTTTCCCCCTTGGGAAAGTTTTTATCACATCACAACCAGGGGCTTAATTTTTCAGTATGAAGTGTGAGGGGGAGTGGGGGAGATGATCGTAGTGTCACCTCCTGTTGCTAAGTAACAACATCTCCTGGCCATTTTTATCTGATAAAGGAAGTCCAGTTGACGTTATGCATTATTCATCAGAGTTCCAATCAAACAATCAAAATTGTTTGCTTACACTGGGGATATTTAGTAAGATCAAAGAAACCCTCCTTGAAACTACTGGAGCTTACACCACTGCCGGGCAGCTCTTGATACTCTGCAGTAAGTATCATTTCTGTTTTGGGAGTGCTACAGTGAAGTGAATTGCTGAGGAATTTTTAAAGTTTTCTCATCAGGATAGGCTTCTGAATTTTAGAAAGGACTGCATGTTGATCGATGAAAACTGAATCGAGGGGAAAAAGGGAAAGCTTTGGAATCCTGGTTTCACGGTTTTTGCCAAAGTAATTAAAGGAATTGCTTGAAGCAAGGGTAAGACTCCCTGCCCCAAACCTTTCTGTTAGGTTTGCATGGGAAAGGACTAGAGGTATTTTTGTCTGTCTGTCTTAAAATAAACGTTGTGCCCAGCTGTTTGTATGTTTATGATTATATGCTGTAGCTAAATGAGGTGTGGAACTGGATTGTGTTTTCTGCAAATCCTGGGGGTTTTTTATGTGAGTTGTTCAGAGTAGAAGAAAATGCAAAAGGTAGCAAGAAGGCTGGAGAAGGGTCACAATAATGTGCATAATTCTGGGAACTCTGCCTGGCAGAGACAAACCTGATTCAGTGCACATCTTGGACAGTTGTAATCCAGGATCTAGACAAACCTGATTCAATGTACATCTTGGACAGCTGTAATCCAGGATCTAGACAGATCTGAACTTCAGAAGAATGCCAAAAATATAAACCTTAGCTAAGAAGCAGTGCTAGGAGTAGTCTACCATTTCTTAATTATTGCTCTGATCACATCTTTTAAAACTGATGGTGGGATGTTCTGTTGCTGCTTCTGGTCAGTAAGAGGGGAGAGGCAAGGCAAGGTTGGCTTCTGGTCATTTAGTTGGAATGAAATATCCAGAATATCATGTTTTCCTTTCTAGGGCGGTGTTTTGGTGTAAGCGGCATGAATACTATTTTTAATGTAGTCTGTTACCGTAGCACCTACTCAGAGGTGATGGCATAGGATCTGGTTAAAAAAGGTCCTTGCTCCAAGCTTTTCTGATCTTCTTTTTAAGAGCCAATAAAACAGGCAGGTGAATCTAAGCATGTATAGTAAGAAATGGAGACTGGCTAGAAATAAAGGTGATTGTACTAGGAAGGTACTAGGAATCTTGCTAATAGTCCTACTGCAGTAAGACTTTTCTTTTATGTCTTTAGACAAAGATTTAAACCAAACATCCTAAAATAGAAAAGGATACTTAGGAAGTTCTATGAATAGTGGTTTGAAAATGCTTTGACCCTAATATGCCAGATGAAGTACTTTAGTGACTGCCTACACAATTCTTTCCACAAAGAACTCACCAGCTCTTTTTTGTCTGACATCTCTGTGATCTTTCCCAGGAATCTGACTGATCATCCACACCGGAGTTTTGTACAGAAACATAAAGTTCCTTCAAAATGGACTACTTTTTGGATGTTGAGTCTGCTCACAGACTGTTTTACAGTCAAGGAGCTCAAGGTAAGACACCCTGGTACTGATGCAGAAAATTACTATTTTAACTGTACTGTTAAGATGTATCCGGCTAGCCAAGGTCCAGCCCTTATGACTGACCTACTGAAGCGTACAGAAGCCATAGGGAAAGGCTTTCAAAATGCATGGGGTGTAAAAGGGATTACAAGAAGGGTAAAGAAAGGGTTGATCTGCCCTCTCAGAGAATAAGCAAGAGCTATAAGAGCTAATGGGTGCGCAGCAGGAGCAAAAGGAACTGCCAAGATCCAGACTCTGGTGTTGCAGAACCCAAATGGACAAGTCAGAGGGTACAGCAATGGCCAGCTGCCTGCTGTGTAAGCCTGTGGTGGCCCTCCCCTTCGTCCTTGCTTATGGATGCTGTCAGGATCATAATGTGGTGGTGTTGGGTGTTGCAGGACTAACCGGTTTGGGACTCTGAGGCAGTCCAGCACTCTGTATGCAAACAGCAGGCTCTCAATGGCCGGCACCCTTCCCCGTGAAATGCTGGCCCTCACAGAGGAGCAGCAGTGTGAGAGAAGGAAAGTAATCAAGCTTCTTTGCTTTCATGTAGTTGAGACTTCTTCCACGACATGGATGATATTTTTGGTAAAGTCAGTTCACATTTTTCTCACCAGATCTATTTTTGGAGAAAACTTGCAGTTTCAGAGAGAAAGGTTTTTTGTTCCTTAAACACCATATTAAATTGAAGTAAACTGTAAGAACCAAGTAGCTCCATCAGCCTTTTTTTGGTTTTACATACTGACAGTTTTCTGAAAATGCGATCCGTCTTTTTTCCATTTATTTCATTAGTTGCTAATCAAATTCAGTCTGGCCAACAGAGTTCTGCCTTACCTCTGGAGGCTGTTGTCCCAGAGCAAGACCCAGTCTGCCTGGGGGATGCCACTGTCCCAGGACACATGGGGGTCAGTACCGCCTTTAACCTTTGGCTCAGCTGAGGTGCTGCTGCCTGACACAGCCTGCACTGCCCAGCTGCTGCCCCAGTTGTTGTGATACATTTTCATCAGTCCAAGTCATGGAAAACCTTACTCGTCACAGTGCAGCCTTCTGCATTAAACAACAGAAGCAAACTCTAAGCACCTCAAAATCAGGGGAAGAAAATGGCTGAGGGCAAGGACTGATTTTGTTGGCTTTTTCTCCGTCTCTACAGTGCAATGGACTCATGAGCATTGCTACAGAAGTAATATTAAAATAAGTTTTTCTATATCCTTATGAGAACAAATCCTATTCCATATAAACTAAAATTCAGGAATCTACAACTTAATGCTTTACAAGCTATAGCAATTTATCAACAGCATCCGTGTGTGCTGCAAAATACAGGGTTGCACAGGCAACCTTCACTGTAAGCATTTGCAAGAAGGCAAGGTAAAAAAAAAAAACCTTACCTGTACTTGGAGAAATATATTGTTAGCACATATAGAAATGCTTGTACTGATCAGTTAGATGCATGACTGAAATTTTAGCCTTAGCACCTGGTTGATTCTTTGCTTTAATGCAATTATTTGGCTTTTTCAAACTGAAAAGTGAGGAAAAAAAGTCTGTCATGCAGAACTATATTCCTTGACACAAAAGACACAAAACATATTTAGGCTGTTATGGGGACTTCTATCCCTTGGCCAAAACAGGTAGCAACCAGCATCGAAACATGGGGATTTTTTGTCCCCTCACTTGCGAACATTTTATATAAGATGTCTACAAAATGTTTCCACTGTGCAACACAGCATAGTAGTGAGGGTCCCAAACCTTAATTACCTCTACAATTGGAAACTATACATTGATAGAAGAGCCATGCTGCACCTGGGCTCTGTCCCCTTCAACCTTTCACCTTCCTCTTGCTCTTTTTACCACATTATCCCCAGCCCCTGTCTTTCAGATCACCTCACATGTTTGTGAGACCTCTCCCCCAAATTCTAGTACTCTCCCCTCTCTTCATCTTCTGGCGTTTGAGGTCAGCTGGACTTCCCAACAAGCTGTGTACCAGCAGGGAAATCGCTCTGAGCATGGAAGTGGCAATGCTTCTGCTCTACATTCTCAAATGTGGCAACACAGCAGCCCCCTGGCAACAGGAGAGGTGCTTGAGGGGAAGGAAGGATGGAGAAACCCACTAGCAATATGTGTGAGAGACCAAATGTGGCCTGTGCAGAGAAGTTTCAGGTGTCTTTCACTGTCTGAGGTAGCACTGAACATCTCTGAGGTGACAAGATGGCTTCAGCAGATCAAACAATAAACCTCTGGAGGAGTTTCATCATCAAGGTTTTCTGTAGCAAATGTTTTTATCACCGTCCTTAGCCCCAAACTTCTTGATGGGAGCATTCCCTTCCTCTGAGGTATCTTATTCCTGTACACACTGATGCTGCCTGTACAGCTCTCATAACTCCTGTCGTCCTTGTGCCAAATTTTAAGGCTATCTTCCACAGAACATGCATTTCTATATGAGATAATGGCATGATTTCTCCCAACATGGGCAAAACCAACATATTTCTTTCATTATCGCCTTCTGAGAAACAGTTAAACAGCATTAGCTATAACTTTCTGAAAAATTCCCCCCCCAAAAAACCCAAAACCAAACCAAACAAAAAAAACCACAACAAAAACCCCACACACAAAACAAACAAAAAAAACCCACACCACCACCCTGACTGTGAGGCACTCATCTGCCATAAATAGCATAGCTCGAGTAGCGAATTTGGAACTGAATTAAAGGTCTGCAAGAAGGCATTGTAACCAGACCTACCTAATGGGATCGCAAGTAACTGTCTGATGTTAATATAATAACATGATGCTATTAGCAAATCGGGCTATCGAAGAGCATGCATATATGCATTAAAACTGCATTATGACAGAATTGAGAAAAAGAAGACTACAGTATTCTGCCATTTAATTAGACACAACATCAGAACACATATGTATTAATATAACTTCAGTTATTAATTACTGCATTACAAAATGCTCTGTTTACAGACTGTAGAATGGGGGTTTATGACCCACTTACTCTTTCTGTGAGATTTGAAGATTTCTGTCTTTTAATCCTTTCATCCTCTAGATCAAGAAAAGAACTCCTTTCCAAAGTTTTCACATTAATGTTATGACAACATTATAAATGGCAGCTGTAAAGCACTCTCATCTGTACCCACTCCTTGTAGGTGAAAGAGAAGGGAAGGAATAGGACTGCAAAATTTTGGAAAGGAACTTGAAGAGCTATGATGGCATTGCTAGCAGATGATCTCAAATCGCAGCTGACCACAGGTCTTGCGTAGTTGAAAGCAGGATGCTCTGACCTCAGCACACAGACTGAAACAGGGTTTTGGCCCTCAGCAATTAAAACCAGTTCCCTATACCTTGCTGCCTGCACTAACGCCCACACCTCGTCCCTACTCCCGCAGAAAGCTGCGGAACTGCCTTTGCTGCTGTAGGGCAGGAGGAGAGAGGTGTTACCTTATCATCTGCCTCCTCTCCCATCCTCTCCTTCTGCAGAAGCAGCCATCACCTCACTCCCGTGGGCTGAGCACAGAACAGAGGATGTTTGGCCAATTGGGCTGCATCTGCTGTTCCAACAGCTGTTCCCCGTTTCCTCCAAGGAAAGTGAAGCAGGAGGGATGGAAAAGTCACAAAAGCTGGATCTGGCAATAGGATTATCTAGATTTAGAAAACTTGGTAAATGAAGCCAGCTGGCTGTAGTCTTCAGATACAAGCCAGAAATATCCTAAGCCCTGCAGCCTTCCCTGACTGTCTCTTCTGTGACCGTATGTTGGGATTTAGGAGATGGGGGTTGTCCTTGCCAAGTGCGTAATGCCTGGTGACGCATCTGCAAATGAGAAGCAGGAAAGAAAGAACTGTGATCCCCTGAATCCATCCCCTTAACCTAGGAAAGTCTGAATCTGAAATCTTAGCATGGAGCTGGACTTTAATGTTCAAAAAAGTCTTTACCCTTTGAAGTGCGTGGAAGGTACTAGTCATTCCTGCATATAAATGTGTTCTAAATAGAAATCTACCACGGCTTTCAGCCACGGGTGCTGAAAGTATATAATGGGGACTGGAATAGGATTCAGCTCACTTATCCCTCAGGTGTTCTCAGTGTTGAAGATGTTTCCACCTTAGACTTCTGACAAGTCTGGCATGTATCGGTGGACAGAAACAGCCATTTTAACAGCAGCGTTCACCTAATCTTAAACATCTTCCTTGGGATAATATAAATCTTGCCTTATTCTCTCTACTGATTATGAAAGCCTAGACCACTAACTTGAGTGACAGATGCCTGTGATAATGGCATTTGTTTGCATGGAGGAATCGTGTGTTGCCAGACAAGACAGGACCTAATTCAGGAAAGGAATTTCTCCAAAACAGGCCAAGTTGTAATACAGAGCTGTAAGCGTGCAGATCCTGTCTTGGCTGTAGCCTGCTTTGGAGAGACATCAGCTTTGATCTTGAAGTTCTGCTTGAAAGACGTTATGCATTGGGCTGTGCAAAGAAAGACTTCATTTGGCAGAGCTGAGGAGGCTGGCGCTGAGGAGCAGCTGAACCCGGCTGCCAGGAGTCAGCAAGATGGGCAGAGGCAGTGGCCTCGCCTACGAGAGGTAAAGCACCGCAGCATATGAGCAGGGCAGGTCTGGTGACGGTCACCAGCTTCAGCCAAGGGTCCAGATCATCAGAGAAAGACCATGGTGATCAGGCAGGTATGAGGCCAAGCAGGACATCAAGCCAGCAATCTGGACGTGGATCACTGAAGAACATCACCAGCCACAGCCTCGCTCGGCAAGTGGGCAACGGCCTCTGTGTAAATGTAGCTCCCAAAGAAGGGAGGAAGCAGCTGCTGAGGCTTCTTGATGCTTTCTCAGACAGCTCCAAAGCTGGTCAGCCACTCTCTCCAACAGCTGTGCGGTGTCAGAGAGCCTGCCTTGAGCATAGGCAACCAAACTGTGTGCAGGGAATGCACACAGGGCCCTGGCCATTGGTACCTAGCCCTCACCTAAGCTTGTTCAGGATTAAGCCATGAGGAACTCTTCCCTTCTACTGTATACCAGGGGGTGGAGCCCCTGGGATGAACTCCAAGAGAATGACTTCTGCCAAGTAGATTATAAATGAAGGCCTTAGGTACCATCATAAAATGAGTGTTGCCCATCTCAGACCGTGCACAGCACTTTTCTGAAGCCGCGAGTCTGATGGAAGGGCTCCTAAGTCTCACCCCCGCTCCTGGTGCCTCTTGCAACCCCACACCACACCCTGATGGGACAGGCTGGAAATCATGCGGTCAGGATGACATTCTGGGCTGCGTGAGTCCACCTTTGAGCTACATTTGGTCCCTCCCCTCCCTGCAGGGAGTCTGGGTTCTTTTCAGAGACAACTTCTGACTCAAAGATAAAACTCTTTCCACTTTCCTGGAGACCTGTGCATCCACTTTTCCAGTCATATCTCCTTTCGCACCAGCAGGGAGCATGAAGCTCAAAATTAACTGCATTAATTGAGTATTTCCAAGATGCTCCTACATCCCTTGAAGTTGTTTGTTGGTCCTTTTGGCAGGATACACTGTGTGCACATTTAAATAACTGAACAAAACTCTCTTGAAGGCTTAATTTAAACTATCTTTTGTATCTATAAATAATTTACAGATCCACTTCCAATAGGTATGCTTTTACTGGATGCAACATTCCTGCAATCTACTTGATGAATGTAAGGAGTGAGTAAAAAATGTGATGTAGAAAAAATATGGAAATAAATATATAGTACATATGGCCAAGGATAACAGATGGGAAAGATTGTATAGTCGTAGAGAGGATGATTGCTCAAAAGATTTCAGAAATCCTTCTTCTTGATCAGTTTTCCATGTTTAATAAAATACTCCCAGGGATAGTTTTAATTCCACATTTTCCTCTGTCATTCTGCCTCCACAATATGTTTATTTCACTGTGCTTCACTTTCACTCATTTATTTTAAATCATACATTGCTGACCCATTCTAGACGTTTGACTTTAATCACTACTGACTACTCAGTCCTACTTCCCTTCTGCTTTTGCAACTTATGTCCACTATTTTACAAGAGCATATTGCTGCAGTATCCCCAGATCCTAACCCAGAATGATTCCACTGCAGATGTTCCTTGTGTAAAGTAACATTAGGATACTCCATCCACCAAAATCCTATAATTAATCCATCCTGTAGATTAACATATTTTCAAAGTTACGTTATTTTGCACGTCTTTTTTTTTATTCATGTGATGTAACTAGTCCTTAGAATAATAACATTAATACCAGAAGAATTAGTAACAGCAAATGTGCATTTCTAATGTAATTTCCCTTCCTTTAAATCCCAGAAAGTAACTGATCAACATCAAGATTTTCCTTACCCATTTTGAACTTTTTTTCCCCTTTCCCACCTCCTATTCTGGCACATCCCCATTACTGAGAATTTAGAAAGAGGCAACTGAGTGCCACAATCAAAGTCTCTGGCTTCAGTCAGGTAGCCTAGCTTCACCAATTGTATAAAAATAGCTCACGACGAGTTGCAGTAACTGTATTTCAGCTACTTTTTGTGCATTTATTTCAATATCCAGTCATTCAAATTAAAGTCAGAAGAAATAATGATCCTTCTAATTCTCAGCAGCATACCTGAATAAAACTAGGATTTTTTGAGATCCAGTTTGAGATCTGGTTCTCTATACCCCTACATACAGAAAATGATAGAAAACCTATGCATGGATCACACTTGAAAAAAATTGGTTCTGAAAATTAAATAAAATTTTTTTTCTACTAAAAAATGAATTTTAAATAACCAAGCCTCCAGTTGCCCCTATTTCATAATAATTTAGCTGTTTTATTTAAATAGCCTGTTTTCTGAAACCTGTGCCTTTGGACACAACTGCAGAGGAACAAGCATGTTTATTCTAAAATATAGAAAAAATGCTAGTCAGGCATACCATGTAAATGTTTACTCAAATATCACAAACCAGCATAACAAGCGTGTGCGTAAAAGTGGATGTCCTTTTGCATGTGTGCTGTTTGCAACCCTCAGGCCTGTGTTTGAATACCATGTATCTAAGTACTTTCTTTTAGATTGCTGATGCCCATCAAACCCATGTCAAAGATCTCAACGGCTTTGCTTCAGAGACATGGAGCAATCCATATGCATGTGCTTCTGTTTTTATCTGCAAGACACAAGCCTATAAATCATTCTTCATAAATGACAAATTATGACCCCTGCAGTGGTTGCACACATGTTCCACTCCTTTCCTCTTCTGCCAGTCATACCCCGTTTCCCATCTCTACTCCTTCAAAAATTTTTCCTTATCAGTTGAATTTAAAACAAGATAAAAGTGAAGTTGCATTAAATCAGACCAAAAGATTTTTGTTCTGGTAAATGTGCGTTTGAACCCATCGCTTGGTCTGTCTTTAAAGAAGATATTCGCAATCTAATTTTATTTTTTTTCAGCACAGATGGAATATCACATTCTAGATGCACCAAAATGTACCTGAACTAATGTTTTTAAAACTTACATTTAGCCAAGAACACATTTCTGTGTGCCTTATCTACGTGTTATGCCATGGTGAGCCCTTTCCACAGAAGCACAGAGAAGTGAATACAAAGCTTGTACGTGTAACGAGAAAAAAAGCATCAAGAAAGAATCCTCCTCCATCAGCAATAGCAGCAGTGCAATTAGAATATTGTCATAGCTATTCTGCAAAGTTGTACAAAATTTGCCCTGAGAAATGAACTTTTCCTCAAAAAAAGTTCTAAAGATTTCAGCTGTAAAACAGAATTCCCTTATAGCTAATTCCTTGTCTTCTGACGTTGCTTGTGATTATATGCATCAGAAACATACCCTTTCCAATGCATCTAGGTTTAGACATCTCCAGCAGAAACATTTTAGCACTCACTTGTACTTAAGAGGTCTCCAGAGCTGTTGCATTTTGAGGTACGAATCTGATATTCAAATTAGGGTTTCTAAATGGAAGATCCTATGGAGCCAAAAATTACCAGGGTATTTGTGTCACCAATTACATATTTTTTAAAACATTCTAATAAAAGTCAGTTGATAAAAGTGGATGGAAAAATCTAGATTAATATTTTACATTTTCTCTGACTAATTTTTAGGAGGATGGCTTTTCACCTCTGAAAGTTTTCTGATTAAATGTGTCTAAAATTTTTCTAAATACACAAGTCTTAAAAAGAAGTATCAACATAACACTTCAAAACATAATGCTAGTTCTTGGCAAACAAAAATTAGTACTAATATTTTAATTAAAATGGATGCAAATGTATTTTAATGGAAAAAATGGAAGCCATAAAAATTTCTTTGCAAACTGTCCCCCATATTTTCAATATTTTCAAGCAGCATTAAAAAAAACTGGACCACCTGTCGTGATAACTAAGTATATTGAAATTATATGTTCAAAATGCCTCTGAACATGCAGTATAATCATTTACGTATTTCACATTCCCTTCTTCCAAACGCATACTTGTGTCATACTTCAGTAACATAAAATATTTTGAGACAACAAATGTGAGATTATATATAATCAGTTCTAAGGTATCATTACATACATTACGGTGTTTCTATTTTTAAAAGTATTTTTCTTCCCTAAGCAACCTTTTCCCTTTCTAACAATTACCAGACAAGATGTTGCCGCAATGTGCCAGTCGTGGTGTAACTCTATGAGGAACAATGCAAGAAGAATGAAAGATTTTAACCAAAATGACTGATTTGCCTTCTGTGTGCTGTTAGAGTGGCTGCTTAAAACGAAGTTTTGGACACTGGTCTCAAATCCAGTTGCAGCGTAAGCGGGCCCCTTAATGTACCATAATGTCATTTCTCTACTCCAACACCTTCAGGAAGACACTTTCTAATTTTCTTGGAAAAACAGCTCCTAAAAACGTGTCTCAGAGACTGAGCTGGTTTGCAGAGAGCAGCTGAACTGGAGGGTTATCTGTGATAGACCCCATGGTCACGTTGGACAAATGTTGACAGCTTAACTAAAAATATATATGGGAAGTCCTTCTTGTAATAAGGAGTGCTATGGATTACAGTTAGGACAAGACCGTGAACAGATATATTCACAGCATGCATAAATACTCAGCGTGACTGTATGGATATCAAAATGTGATCAGCTATACTTTCCAGTTCCATGGCTGCATAAGAATTGATCTTATACTTATTAGCTTCCTCTGAAATTTTTCCAATGTTTACTTCAAATTTCCAGTCATTCTTGAAAACTCCTTTTGGTAGTATACACAAAGGGGAGATAATCATGGTTGTCAAAGTCTCATGTAATGATTTCTGTAAGAAACATTTTCCAGCATCCACCTACCTCTAGTCAAAATGAATACAAGCCAGATCCCAATATTTTGACCCAAAAGGTAAAAATGATTATACATGACAATTATATAGAAAAGCCCACTCTTATTCTCTGTTCACCATAAATGTATATGCAGTTTGGTGTTGGTTTGGGTTATTTTTTCAAATAGATTTCCGTGCTGTGATCCAGCCAGCCCTCAAACACACTGGTGCCCTTTAACTACAATTAGATCATGCCAGTTTTAAAAAGAGAAATCTTTTACAGGGTTGTTTTATGACATTATTTTTACAATGCTGACTTCACATGCAGATAAATCTTCCTTAAGTGTAAATTTGATGATGCAGTACACAAGATCTTCCATAGCAGAAATTTTCCATTCTCTTTTATCTTCACTGCTGTACATCCCTGTTACAAGGGAGTAATAGTTTACAGCCTAGTCACGGTGTTTACTTTAGCTTAATCTAAATAGTTGACCCCATTAAATCAATTTCAACTCTTGACCTTTGCTTTTACTTCAAATTCAAATGCTAGATTAGAAATGAGCAAAAACTTGAAAGAAATCTATTTAAAACCAGAAAACAAGTAAGTTAGACCAGAAATAATCAGTACCTCCAGCAGCGCAGGTTTGCTTGTTTAGTAAACTACATAATGATGCAAACTGAAAAATAGAGCGTGACAGATGTTGTTAACTCATACTAATTACATGCTATCATACCTAACACATAAGTCAGGTTTTAGGCATCTGATGGCTTCTGATAGACAGGTATTATTTGGAATTCTAAAAAACTTTTAAAAGAAAGAATTACAGTTAGCAGCTGCAGAATATGCTCTTAGTCACTATCAGTCATGCTCTCCAGTCCCAGCAGGAAAATGTAGTTCATTATTAGTTATTTGAAGTGTGGTGGCTTAACTGTTACGCCAGATAATGCCCAAACAGCAAGAAACATCCAGGGTTTAGGTTCCTAGGCTCTTACAAGGTCCCACATGAAAGTTAATGTCAATAGTCCCACACTAAGGGTAAGGACGGGCTTTCAAGCTGAAATTCTTTTTGCAGCTATCTATGAGGTGGAAGGGAATGAAACACAGAGAAGGTATTTGCGCATGGTGCTCACGCTTTCAGTGACCAGCCAGATCCTGTCTAGCATTTGTGATAATCTTTATCTACTCAGAGAATTGAGGTGGATATATTTATAGAGGCTTTTCTGTTTGTGATTTGTAATTTATAAGCTCAGCAGCCAAAGCATTCAACAGCCACTCATAATTACATTTCATATTAAAAACACCGACATTAAAGGGATGCTATTGAGGCTGTAAGGTCAAGTGCTAAATACTTATGCAATGCCAGAATGAAGGTTGCCTCTGCAACATTAATTCCGTCTCCTTATACATATGTATTATCATATGGTTTCTAATTGCATGATAACACAGTAATTTTTTACTATCCCACCATTTGCTTCATCAGTGCATGGAGTGGGCAGTGCTCACTTAATGAGCCAGTATTAAATATTTTGCTTTCTCCTCCTTGAAGGCATGGCCCCAAGCCATTTAAACCCTGTTAAGAAGATAGAAATCTTAATTTCCTCACGGGCTTTTAATTGACACTTCACTAAAATTTAAGAATACTTTACTATTATTAATGAATGTGTATCTTCATGAAATCCCTACTGAAAGAAAATTATGATTCTCCCGGTTCCACAACTAAAAAGCTAAGATGTGAAGTGATCAAGAGCAAAAAGTAGTTGTTAATTTTGAGTTCCGAAATCATGACAAGAAACTGAGTTTTGGAATAGTTGCTGTAGGCATCACATCATGTGTGGCAAACACAACTTCCACTGATTTCTGCTAACTAAGCGAACACTTAAATACTTCCATTACTCAGGCATCACAGCCTCAGAAACAGAATTTGGAAAAAGAGACTGCAGCCATTGAGAAGTTGCGGGGAAAAAGAAGTGTTTTAAGTGTCAAAAATAGGAACTTTGAAGGAGCAAACTTTGAACAAGGAACAGTAGTATAACCTGTGTCTTCGGGGCACACAACACAGTCATCTCTTCTTGCCATCACTCAGTGCAGCTCTTAAATTCTGCAGCATGTGAGGCAGGGAACTTAGAGCAAACAGCCTCTTGTACTACCTGCTACAGATCCTCTTTTCCACTGAGTAATCATCTTTCTCTTCTTTTTTTTTCTTCTTCTTTTTCTCCCTCTTCCTCCCTCTTTCCATTTC
Organism: Eurypyga helias; assembly: GCF_000690775.1. NCBI lineage: Eukaryota > Metazoa > Chordata > Aves > Eurypygiformes > Eurypygidae > Eurypyga > Eurypyga helias. The sequence goes on along the minus strand of NW_010243860.1, from coordinate 1,603 downwards.
TTCTGCTATTCTCCTCTTCATTTGTTCTTTCTTACCAGCTCGTCGGGCGACTCTTCTCACTGTGCCCACTCTGATGACAGCGTCTTCTGAGGAGGACATAGACCGGAGACCCATCAGAAGACTCCGGTCTAAGAGTGACACCCCTTACTTGGAAGAAGCTAGGATCTGCTTCAACCTTGATAATGGTAAGACTACTCCTTCCCCAAACAGCATATGTTGTTAATTAAAGACATTTTTGAGATGCAGGTGGACCAGATGGCACCTCCTTGTTCACAAACGGTATGGTGGTTCACCAGACATCCAAGGATGTCACATCTGTCTAACTACAAGCACCTGCATATATACAAACAGGGATACTTTTCAAAATTCTCCTGCGAGTACTAATTAAAGATTTTCCCCTGTTTTAGCTCGGGTGAGGAAGTGAGATGAGAGCAAAAGAGAATGGCTTTGCAAAAAAGATATATCTTACCCACTTCAGGCATCCAGAAACACGAAAGTTCTTGTGAATACTATGAGGGGATTATACTTAACAGCAGACTTGAGCTAAACGCAACATTACACCATGGAATAACCTTCAGCAGGCGCTAAAACCTCTATAGGTTTAATTGGCAAAAGTGTAACAGGAAACTCTTGATTCTGCAGGAGTGAGTAAGAGAGCTGTCCCGCAAAACTCAGACCAGCTATTGCTGCCTTCAGAGTTACTGAGCTCCGACATTCCCTGGTCCTTTTTCTCATTGAGGTTGACCAGATCAAAAGGGTTTGGAAATAGAGACAACTTAGTGGCTTTAAGCAGACTAGGTTTTCTTTAAAAAAGTCTGAATTAAATGGGATGAACTAGTACACTCCTTGGCACATATTTGAACAGTTTAACTCTCCCTTTATGTAGTAATTTTGTGCTACCCAGATTATTTTTAACAGCATTTTAAATTATCTGTATTACACTTTAAATTATCTCTATTACACAGCCTACAGCCACAGGGTAAGAAATAACACCTACATAAAGAGCTTATTACGAAACGGAGAAGACGGAAGGGGGGAGAAGCGGCAAAACACTGTCCCCAGTTTGCAGCTGGAGAATGGAGTCGCTGGTTGCTGCCTTCACCTACAGTTTTTTCAAAGACCTGCCCAAGTGACTAATTAATAGGAGTCCCAAGCTCTAAGTGACATTCAGTTTTAAACCCTGAGCGTAGGCTCCTCTGTCCCCTCGGCATTTTAAAGCACTCGGCCCGGTGTACATTCTGGTTCACTTAATGGGTCTGCCCAGGGAAAGA
>NW_010243860.1:0-301 GCF_000690775.1 Eurypyga helias | reverse complement strand
CAAATGGGGGAAGGAGGTGAAGGGCGTGAGCCCTTAGATTTCTTGCCAAGTCCCGATCCAGCTATACTTTGGGTTTTGGGACCCCTCGGCTACAAGACAGCAGTTCAGGGTCCCCACGACCGGGGCGGGAGGTGCCAGGCTTGCTGCGGGGTAGCACCTCGGCCAGCCAGACCTACGGCGGTGTGCGGCACCTCAGGCGGGCCGAGGTGCTTGGCAAGGGGCGGGAGTCGCCTCAGCCGGGACCCTCTGCTGAGGGCGGGAAACCACCTCAGCTGGGACCCTGGCCCGGGCCGGCAGGCAG
>NW_010243859.1:5793-10910 GCF_000690775.1 Eurypyga helias | reverse complement strand
AATGATTATTAGAAAAGACAAAATCCTGCTTGGAAATAGTTTTTTGCCTTTTTACAGCGGAAACCATTGGCAAAGTCTGAACAAGTCTCTCTGTTACTAAAAAGGAATAATAAAAAAAATTACCCCATAAAAGTGAAGAGAGTTCTCCCAGAAAGAATAGATAAGTCTAGCCAGCAGGTTGATTCAAGTCTCTCCCAGCTAGAGAGCCTTCACGTAAAAGAACATGCTCTTATTCTCCCCCCAAAATAACCAAATTCATACATACTTCTAAATCTTTACAACAGCCATTTTTTCCAACAGAAGCCTAGATCTAAGCTCCATTACTCTCCCCCAGTGTAAAACTGAGGTAGGACTTTGAGGATAAGAATTTAAACATCTAGTTAAAAAAAAATGAGGTTGAGCAAATTCAAGTACTAGCAAAATCTAACTAAACCACTGAGGTCTACTAAATATTTAAAAGGAAAACCAGGAAACCACGACATCAATTGCAAAGTTAATTACACACTACAAATACTTTGTATTTATCCAGTTTTAAATGGTAACTCTTCATAGCGCTCTCTATATTCAAGGTAAGTGTATGTTTGGCACAATCTAATATCAGCTGACAGATGTATAACAACCAACATCTCCATTAGCATCTAAATCTGTGCTACTCTAAGTGTTTGTTAGAATACAAAATGCCAGAAAGGGAGAACAGAGAGATGTAATTCAGCATACAGAAACCGAACATGAAAATATTCTACCTACCTGTCCCAGTCGTCATCTCCAGCTCTTCTTCTCCAAGATCTTTCTGCACCAGGCTTATCAAACTGATCAAAGTCATCATCTGTAAAGAAAGTGACTACATTAAATAATTATTACTGAAATGAAAGGTTTCTGGAGGAACAGCAGAGTTTGTTTTTTAGAAGATACAAAAATAGCTTTTTCTACTTTCCATTTGAACACGAGAAAAACTGATAAATACCAACATGCTTCAATAATAAAAAAGCATAATGTATGATATAGCTTTCCCTCTTCTCACTCTTGAGGTGAAAATGACCCAAGGAAAACAGGTAACATGAGAGACATCACTGGAAAATGTTGCCAATGAAGGTCATTCCAGACAGAAGCTCCCCAGAAATGCGTGACCCTGAGGAACACTGGAGGTGAAGAGAACCACCTCTGTTAGACCTCCACTTGCCTAGCCCACCTACCCACACTGAGCCTGAAAAGGCACTTTGAAAACAGGAGTAAGCCTTGGGTCAGCAGGATGGTACCAGCAACCCAAAACAAGCAGAAGAGGGAAGTCGGGTGTAACACAGCATCGATTATCTCAACAAAGGCACTAAGAACACCAGAAGTCACTGAAGCAGGTTACACTGTGCCTCAGCACGTGTGCGCCTTCCAGGATAAAACTGGTGCTCCATACATTTCAACAAGTATCCCCACTTTAGCCTATCAAATCACAAATTACTCTTGGGTACGTTAGTTTGCAAATGACAATTTTGCTACTTAAAAATATTAAGGCTTCCATTTATCTGCAAATCCCATCTGCTCTTCAGACATCCACGTGTGTCAACTGTAAACTCCAAGCACATACCTTCAGAAACACTCAACCTTCACACTCCCACCCTGTGCCTACAGCCCAACAGAGATGCACACCTGGAAATAGAGTCTTTTCACACATTTTAATGACTTTCGTAAGAATCAAACAACTGGCCAAATAAGTTGTGTTCAGCACATGGGGAAACAGGCTGCAGTTCCATGGTCTACAAAATAGAGGAGGTTGAGCAATCCAGTCTTTACACTGAACTGGTGAACACTAAGGTGCCACATATCCACTCATTCTCCTGACTATTTGCACTCAACTCTTCAACCAAGTACATTGCCAAGGATGAACAGTTTTTTTGGTGTTTGGTTGACTTTTTAACTAAATCTTCAAAACCAAATCTGTTTTCAGCTCTTCAAAGTCAACCCAGTATCCTTTAGAGATTATTCCCTAAAGGCAATGACAAACCTATTCACTGCTTAACTTCATATAATCAAAATACAGGTGTTAGTGACAGAAGTTTAAAAGAACGTAATAACATTAAAAAGAAAATTTAGTTCTTGCAGTGTCACTAAATTAAGAGCTTTCGAACCAGAAATTTGATTCATAAATAGCTATGAAAATAAGACTGCCCAGTATGAATTATGATACAACACAAATCAAGCCTGGCAAGTCTTCTGTTTTGAAACAGTAGGTAAAAGCAATTCCTCTTGATCAGGTTTCCCTATTTACTCCCTACAGACACTTTTATATTTTAATGTTCTACATTTAAACTAATTTACATGGGCCAATACCATTGAAACAAGCAACTGTTTCACATTTCTCTGCAAAAACATCTATGTATTGCAACCTCCTTCAATTCCAATGCTTATTTCACCCACAGGGGAAAGGCAAACAGATATCCAAGCCTTCACTACCTTCCCCTTGAACACTAAGTTATCCAATTTTGTGGTCTCTGGAAAAAACACCATGCCACCTTGCTCTCCTTAGTCATTCAAAACCACACTGCTGTGATGATCCGAGTGCCCTGCCATTTTCAAGGGCACAAATATCCTGCACTGTCATTGTTCTTGCAGCTGGATTGCAGTAATTCACTGACTTGATGTAACCACCTCCAAAGATTTTTTTTTTTTTTAAGGTAATGTGACTGATTTTGCTGCAACCCAAATTACAAGTGTCCACATATTGATGAACACAAGACAATTACCACCATCAGGAAGACAGTAACCTCTTTTGATGCTATGCCTGCCTGCAAGATACTTATTTTTTCACACCAGGCTCCACTTTAAGAACTACAGAGAGCTGTATTATAAACCAATACCACTTGAAGACAAGATCTTAACTCTTCAGCACACAACTGCAAATGGGCCTTGACGTCAGCCACGTTTAAATCTAGACAACAAAGTTACATGCCCCTTATTCTCTGTTGAGATCTCCCTACAGCAAAAAGAAACACTCTTCAGTATAATTCATAGTACTTTCACAGGCCAGTTTCATGGCCATAAAAGTGCTTCAATTATTACTACTAGTGAAGAAACATCACCAAAACAGGGTCCAAGTTCCTGCCAAGTTTCTAGCATAGACCTGAACCTCCAGCTTTTCCAACCCCTCTGAATTTCTCACATCCTACTCCTTTACTTATGAGCAACTTCTACCAAAATCCAAAGCCGAATTACATCCATGCAAAGCCCTTTTCCTAAGTCCCCTCTAGCAGGATACATACAAGAGCCTCCAAAATGACTGGTCAATCTGGTGAACGCAGCTTATACAAAACATTCTGCATATGTCCCCAGCACCTCCCTGTCCCCATCTCTTCTCTCCCTGTCTCATCACACACTTAGAATATAAAGATCTTTGGGACAAAGAAAGACAGCTTTTCTTTCTTATGCTTATTCATCCTGTGACAACTGACACTGGCAATGAGCTTTACAAATGATGCCATTTTGACATTAAGTGTTGTCAGAACCCAAAGCAAGTTGTAGCTCTCCTTTAGAAAAGGAGGTCACTACAGTCACACGTCTTCAATTGGTATTTATTGCCAGCTCCACTGTTCGTGAGACGGCAAGCACTGAAATGAAATGCGATACCTAGAAAACCTCAGTGAGGCACCACTCTCTTCCATTTCTGAAACTACACACATTTTTGTTTTTCTTCTACCTGTCTAGGCAATAACATTGGAAAATACCAGTAAACAATAATCAGCATAACAGCTATGGATGTTTCTCCTTGAGAAACTCTGAGTCAATGATTGTGTCAAGCATGGTTAAGTGCCTGTAAAACATTAACTTGTACAGAAAGAGGAACACACTGCATCAGCAGAACAAAACAACACTGAGAGCAACAGCCAAAGACGGGTTTTTTTAATTAGAATTTTCAATACTACTGCATAGGAGGTGAGAAGAAAGGAGGGGGGAATACATGAACATAAGCTTTTTAAGCAGGAATATATCCACCGCAGTAGCTGGAAGAGGTTTTGTATTTCTTCCAGTGGTATCAATAGCCTATATAGGTAGCCGTACATAGCAACTGTTGCCAAGACCTGCAATGGCTACGGCTCCTCGTTTCAGTTCAGGGCTCTCACAGCAAACCTCACCAATGTGTGCGCATTACCTGGGTATCAACTGGAAGATCCTGACAGGCGATCGCTAAACACACTAGGCCCCTCTCTCTAACCTTCAGGCAGGACTGCAAGGAAAAGCAAACTCGCAAGGACCTATCAAATACCAAAAAAGCACTAATTGAATGACAGGACAGTTGTAGAGAAAAACAAAAGAAATTATACACCACTTGGCTCTTCCTGCTGCAGCCCTAAGAAAATCACCACGATCAGAATGATGGAGAAGTTGCAGGATGCTGCAGAGATTAATCATAGAATTACAGAATGGTTTGGGTTGGAAGGGACCTTAAAGATCATCTAGTTCCAACCCCCCTGCCATGGGCAGGGACACCTTCCACTAGACCAGGTTGCTCAAAGCCTCATCCAGCCTGGCCTTGAACACTTTCCAGGGATGGGGCATCCACAGCTTCTCTGGGCAACCTGTTCCAGTGCTTCACCATCCTCTCTCTGAAGAACTTCTTCCTGATATCTCATCTAAACCTCCCTGCTTTCAATTTAAACCCGTTCCCCCTTGTCCTGTCACTACAGGCCCTTGTAAAAAGTCCCCTCCCAGCTTCCTTGTGGGCCCCCTTCAGGTACTGGAACACTGCCTGTTTGTTAGACCAGCCTGCCTTGCAAGGCTCTAGCCAGCTGTGACCCAGAATAAACACAAGGACAGCCAAACACACTTGATGCCCAACACTAAAAGGTTCCCATGTGCTTTATACTCACCCCGGTATATGTAGCACCAGCAGTGCTATAAACTTTTCTATACAGCTTATGGTTTTGGTTTTATGATAAATGTCCAGAACTGTTATCTTTACTCCTGCTTACTGAGAACAGATTATCCACACTAGAAACCCACAAAACACAACCTCATTTCCTCTTTGGCTATGCTGATGGTAGTTTCTAAGTTTGTGGGCACCCTTTCAGTAACACCTTCACTAATCATTTTTCTATGGAAAGCGAAAGTCCTAAGCTACACAGTCAAGT
>NW_010243859.1:5206-5764 GCF_000690775.1 Eurypyga helias | reverse complement strand
AGCAGGAACACTGAAGAGCTCTTAACATCTTAAAATGGTACCAACATAGCCTAAACAGGTAGTCCTACATAGCAACTGTTGCTAAGATGGAGTATTTTACTGCAATGAGATGGACAAGACTTCTAGACTAGGAAAAACATCTGATGACCGTCATTCATCTTCCTACAAATGCACCTGCATGCTTTATAGAATCATAGCATCTTTCAGGTTGGAGAAGACCTTTAAGATGGATTCCAACTGTTTACCTAACACTGCTAAATCCATCTCTAAACCATGTCCCTAAGCACCTCTGTCCACATGTCTTTTAAATACCTCCAGGATGGTGACTCCATCACATGCCTCGTTGCCTGTTCCAGTGCCTAACAACCCTTTCAGAGAAGAAACTTTTCCTAATATCCAATCTGAACCTCCCCGGAACAACTTTTGGTCATTTCCTCTTGTTCTATCACTTGCTATTTGGGAGACCAACACCCACCCCACTACAACCTCCTTTCAGGTAGCTGTAGGGAGCAATAAGGTCTCCCCTGAGCCTCCTCTTCTCCAGGCTGACCACCCCCA
>NW_010243859.1:0-5190 GCF_000690775.1 Eurypyga helias | reverse complement strand
TTGTGCTCCAGACACATCCCCAGCTCCACTCCCTTCTCTGGACACACTCCAGCACCTCAGTGTCTTTCTTGTAGTGAGGGGCCCAAAACTGAACTCGGGATTAGAGGTGCAGCCTCACCAGTACCCAGTACAGGCGAACAATCCCTTCCCTGGTCCTGCTGGCCACACTGCTCCTGATGCAGGTCAGGATGCCGCTGGCTGCCTTGGCCACCTGGGCACACTGCTGACTCCTATTCACAGCTGTCTGACCAACACCCCCAGGTCTTTTTCCACCAGGCAGCTTTCCAGCCACCCGTCCCCAAGCCCGTAGCGTTGCAGGGGGTTGTTGCGACCCAAGTGCGTGATCCAGCACTTGGCCTTGTTGAACCTCATACAGTTGGCCTCAGCTTTCTGGAACACTAACCACACGCTGCCTCGTAAAACTCCTTAACACTTCAAAATTTTGGATTTAGGTCCACTTTAACAATACACTATCTTGAATATCAAATACACCATTAGTTTTAGGCATTGGAAAAGCATCAAAGATTTTGCCTTATCCAACACAAGACAGAGATGTCACAATGATCCAATAATTCAATGGATTTAAAGTATTACACACTTTTTACCCAACAGGGGTAAACAAAATGTTGCATGGGTTTTGGGCAGAACAGGTAATGCAACTATAAAAAAAATAAGAAAACAACTAGAGAAAAAAAAACCGCATCACTTCTATACTTAGATCAAGATGAACTTGTTTATGGTCAGCATTAAGTCTATCCCATTCCCCAGTATCATATTTAAAACACTCAACATGACAACTTGACAACATTTCAAGCACAAGCCTCCAGATTAAAACCAGCTTACCAGCTTATCTTTATGTAGTAGTTTATTTCTACAGAATATTCTTCTTCATATATCTTTGCAAAAGGTTACACAACACAGGTATTATAAAGCCTTGATTCTCAGGAACCAAGTATATAATTTAAAAACACAGACCTGTGTTTCTGCCCAACATTGAACTGAATTTCAGTATCTCTTGCTAGGCAATACAGAAGAACAAACAGTTTTCAAAGGAAAAGCCGTGTCTAAAACACAGGCTGGCAATGCAACTGTACTATTAACACCAGCTGAATGAAAACGTCTGGTAACAAACTGCAACAGCATGTAGCAGTAAAAGCACAAGGTCAACAGGAACTCCTGAACCCGAGCCTATGATATAAAGCTATCACATTAGGAAGTACACTACAAAACCAGTCTCATTTATTACAGATAATCAAGCTCTTTATCCCATCATAAAAATCACATTCATTCCTACCAGTACATTATACACAAGACAACACATGCCCAAAACCAACACACTCAAACACAGAAGAGTTTAGCTTATCTTTCCAGAGACAGACATAAGTCTTCTATGAGTAACTGTTTACCAGTATAAGTGGTAAGTATTCCCTAAGTATCTACAACAATGTAAGAATTGCATAACATGTTCCTCAACTAGGGCATTTCATGCTTTCCTTCCAAACCACTCACATAGGATAGGGTTTAGCTTCCTCAAAGAAATAAAATAGAAAAATTAATTTCTACAAGAGGTAAGTTCTTTTTACCTTCTTAAAACCAAGTTTTTTTAGAGAGCTTGTCATGACGCAAAGCAAGTTACTAGCAATACGCACAAACAGAACCAATTATGATATGCTGCCTGGAACTGAAGTTGTCTAACCACTGCTTGAAAGAAACAGTACCTTCTTTTTTTAACTACATCTAGAACTAGAACAACAAAGCCACAAAAACACTTTTGCAAAGTCTGCTTGGATTTGAAAGCATATTTGCTTTGGAAAAAACGTTTTAAAAGTGTCAGAGTCTGTGCCTCATAAATGCTGAGCAGTGAATGAAGGCCAAGAGTTTAAATGAAATCCACATGAACTCAGTTCCCAAATGGCTTTGGACACTGAAGAGAAACTACAACTCTCCAGAAACTCTCCAGCGTCTTTCACAGCCACCAAGAGTTATATTGAAACTGAGGCTGCATTACAGCAGAACATTACACAGGACCAATCACGTGACTTACTTGGAATTTCATTGGTCAAGTCAGTGACAACCATCACCTTAAATTTTTCTGGACATTAAGTTCTACGTGACCTAAAATCTGTGGTTCAGTATTTGATGCAATAAAGCATGATTTGGTTTTTGTAAAAACAAGTGATGCGAAGGCTATGTTTAATTTAGATGACCTGAAATGAGAGAACATTCAGAAGAACGTGACTTTCAGTGAAAGCTTTTTAAAGCAAAACAGACTAAAAATTACTATGCTTTAAAGCAGTAAACTCTGCAGGCCTTTGGTACTTAGAGGAGTCTTAGTGTGTGCATATGCTGATACAACTCTTAGTGATCAGTTGTATCAGTCCACCTAATAAAGTAAGATGCAACACCCAGAGACCAAACTCTGGCCAGCACTCCAGCCACTTTCATCTAGGCACAAACGCAAAACCTGCTTCCAGTCTCTCTATGCTGGTGTCCAACAGCCTGAAGCACAACAAATTCAATTGAATTTGTCACACTGGAGAATTTTTACCATGTCTTTGAACTGGATAGCATTCCCCAACACACAGAAAGGTGCTTACTGTGCTAGCAGTGTAAGCTTTTTTCCATTTTTTATCAACAGCTTCACAAGAGGTTTTCAAAGCCACTACGTTGCTGAGAGCACAACAGCAGCCCTCAGATTAGTCAAAATGAAATTAAGTAATGACAGCTTAAATTCAAGCTGAAGGAATAACATAACAAGCTCAGAGGTAGAAACATCCATTCAGCTACTCTTGGTATAGGACTTCAGAAGGAATACAGGGTAGATGTGTACAGATGGGGCCCTCCATCAGTGGATTAACGAGCAACTATAAGGCAAAGTCCCTCATCATCACTAGCATACCCACCTCGAACTTCCATGTTTCAATACAGTCATTCTAGAATTATAACCAAGTTGAATAAGGCTCCAGAGCAAAGGAATTTGTGAAAGAACATGAAACTCTGAATCACCCAGAGACCTCAAAGGCCACCATGTCATCAAAAGAGCCTTTACCTTCATCATTGGAAAGCTTAGCTCCATCAATACAAGTACCTGGTCACAAAAGTACACATGAATACTTTATTCTAATTAATCAAGCGAGTATTTCTCAAAAGCTTAAGAAACTGTGACTAAAGAGTCTACACATGCTGTCCAACAGATCAATCACCTTCCTTCCATTCCATCAAATGTACTTGCGTTCAGCAAACACAGCCATTTCGCATTTCATTTTTTCAGCCCTGCATCACATCTTTACAGAAGATTTAAACTTTAGTCAGCATGTTCAAAGTAAAACTACCTCTTTGTCAACTATTACCCTGAAATGTCATCAAATTTCATATTACTTTACCAATCATTAGAGACTTTTTTTTCAGAAAAACATTGGGGTGCTGTTATCTCTGTATTTTAAAGACTGCCCTCCCTCCCCCCCAAAAAAAATTCAAAATGTAAATCCAAAACATTAGGTACTACAGTTAGAACTTTAACTGACCAAAAACATTTAAGCCAAATAACCACACAGCCCTGGGCTTTCCACCCTGTACACCTTCTTTCCCATTTGTTACCACTACTGACTTTAGATAGCAGCCTCTTTGGAAAGAGAGTTCCATGTATCAGTGCTGTAAATGCTAAGGGGTTTTAGTGTAACGCTTAAAAAGTGCATTCAAGCAGGTATTTTCCTTGACTAGTCACAGAGCCTCAGGTGTCTGACACCTTTGGGTTTCTTAATTCAGGCAAGTGCTGCACAGTGATCATCTAGACTAAACAAATTCTGTTTATAAGGGGCAAGGACCATATTTAATTGGCCACCTTTTACTGATGAGCACAGTGTCAACACTGAACAATTGCTCGGGCCCACTTAGTACAAAGGTATCCTAATTCATGGTTAGACACAAACATTAGTCCACAAAAACGAAATAAGTCTTGAAACTGCAATTTCACAACTTCTTTGAAGGTGGTCTCTTGCACAGACATTTGTACATGAGAGCACGGTCATTCAACTTGTAGCAGAGTTTTACACACAAGAACCGAAATACTTCAAAAGTGATGCTTAAAATTACTCTGTCCTCACATTACCAGGGAAGAAAACTTCCAGAGATAGAACATGCATGCAGAGTTTACTTCCACATCACAAATAACTGATCTGAACCACAGAAACCAGCACAAAGATTTCTGTAAAATAACTTAAATATTGCAGTAAATTTAACAACATTAAAACGATGTCCAAAATACTAAGATTGGTAGTTTTACCAATCAGTGCTGTCCTTCCTAGCCTACTTTCCAAACTTCTCAACTCCTGAATTCTGGAGTTTCTTTGTAAGATTTACCTTCAGTAGGAAATTTAATTGTGTTTACCTACTTTGTTACCAATTAAGCAAACAAAGGAGAGCAGTCTGACCACTTAGGTGTGTGATCACAAGCACAAACCACACTCTTCTCCATGACACCGACTTACAGAAGACACTAAAATCACCACAAAGTTCTGTACAGACAAGGACAAGTGCGTCAACTGACAACTCTGACCAGTCTTTATCAAAACTGTTATTCACAGTGAAAGCTAGGCCCAGAGCACCAAAAGCAGACATGTTCTTTTAACTGCATCTCTCTTGAACACCCCAGTGTGACCCTGCAAATCACCCAACCAAATGTTCTCATTTTAAAGTTTGCTTGCTATACACCCATCAGAACCATAGAGGTTTTTGAGTTGTAGCTTACAATGCTTTGAGAAATGTCCTTAGTCAAGAAGTGTAGTGGCGTGCCTGAGAATCCTGGGGCCAAACACCGACTTAAATTTACATTTTCCAAGTGAAACCTTCTGCTTTGGGGCAGTCTGTAAAACAAATTATAAGCGCTCCCCTGATGAGAAGTAAGTTATTCAAACAGGTAGCTGTAAAAACTATGGGAATGAGTATCTCTAAACAAACAGAGCCAGCCCACCCAGTGGTCTCGCACCTGCAGCGAGTGGTGAAGCTGTCCCCCTTTCCCGGCCCTGCCCCAGCCAAGAGCCAACAGCTCCCATCACGGCACGACGCCGACTCCCATTAGCCAGAGGAGAGCCGCCGGGGCCTTGCGGAGCCGAGGGAGCTCCGAGCACGCAAGACTCGCCGCCCCCATCCAGGCGGGAGAAGAGAGAAGCGGTGGGGGCCAGCGGCGCCACC
>NW_010243858.1:273-17950 GCF_000690775.1 Eurypyga helias | reverse complement strand
TAGCCGGAGTTAAACCATGACACGTCTTCCTATTCAATTTCATTTGAAAGGAATCCTATTTGTGCACCTGAGATGCTCCACATCAGAGAGCAAAGAACTGTCAAATGGGACGATCAAGCAATGCACTTCAAAAGCACACTTTGATCTGAACTAAATTGCTAATGGAAACAGCCATTAAAAGGCTCTACAACCCATAAAGATTATATGTAGTTCCAGGCCTACAGAATGCAGGGTACAGTCAACTTTTTTCCCTCTACTTTCTGTCCACTGAAGAAACTTTTTAGCCACTAGATCACGCCACTGAGATCCAAACAGTCTGCACATACTTTAAGGTTTGGACAGGTACAGGCATTGCATCTATGGTTCATCTATCTATGGAACAACGTAGTTAGAAGCTTTGTGTTATCATCCAACTAATGTAAACTACAGTTCTAAAAAGTAGTTTTTCAGTGGCGTAAGTTATGGTACCAAAAGTAGTTTTTCAGTGGATGACCAAGCCAAGCACTGGCATGAAGTAAGTCACCCAGTGACAGTGAAGCCCCACTGATTTGAGCTGTTCACAACGTTCCAAGTCTATCTTGCAGTCCTCCCACAGAGTAAGATGCCACTGGCCTGAATAGCAAGCAAAGCAAAGCAGTTTGAAAAGCTTGCTTTTCCACTACAGAAATGCAAATCTGAAAAAGCAAAACGCACCTTGTACATTAAAATAGATTGCTTTGTCTTCTCCTTACTCTACTGCGTATACGGTCTGTGCATGTACTCCCGCAGTTATTTTTGGGAAAGGTCACATCAAGATGGCAATCTCATTCAGCTAGGGACTTCCTCAAACTGCAGACACCTGGAAGTTGTTTATATCTTCCAACACTGGCATCTAGAATGTTCTTAACTTTAGAAACAAGCTACACAAATCTGAATTTTCATGCCACAGAAATAGAAAGGAAGCCACAATCTCTCTTATGAGAAAGCCACAACCGAAACAGTTCCCAAGGGAAAATGGGAATCATGAAGGTATTTTTCCCTCATTTTAATTTCCAATTTCAGCCAGCAACAGCAGAACAAAATGGACATGTTAGACAAGGCCATTAAAAAGCGTCTCTTCTTTGTGAAAGCTTACCAGGTCAAGTTACATGCAGTGTTTTTCCTCATACTAAAACAAGTGTTTATTTCCCTTTTAACAGCCTTCATTCGGTTTATTCTTTGTCATGCTCAGAGCTCCGGGCATTACAGCAGCATGGTAAACCAGTGAATACCTTTAACTAAAATAATCATCAAGTTTTTCTAACTGCATAAAAGCTATAGCAATTTCAACACAAGCCTTCCTGCTGCTGACAAAGGTCAGAAATGGAATAAGCAAGAGTGCTTTCAGAAAGGCACAGTTACAGGATGACTTTCTAAAGGAAGGCCCCGAAGTTATCTATCCCTGTTAATTACCGTTCCAGGACAGACATCGATTATCCGTGCAAATGCAGAAAAGGACAGTGAAGCTTTTGAAAGGCAGCAGTGAGGCAAATAAGCAATTATTGATTCGTGTGTTTGCCAAACATTTTCACCCACTCATAACAAGGAGAGTTTAAGAGGATTTTCACTACATAGTTAGCAATAACAGAGACAGCCTCTCCAGCTCATAAAAGGGAAGTCAGAACATAAGCCAGATGCAGAACTCCAACAAACACTGATTCACAGCTCCAGTGACACTCAAAGTCACATATGAAATGAGCAATTCAGCCATCCAATAAGCCAAGAAGGGGAAAGAGAGGGCAATTATGTCTCTGTTCAACAGAGCGCCATTTAAAGTATTCCTTCTGATTCAGCACCAACCCTTGTGATCAGTATTCTTGGCCTACCATCAATGAATTTAATTATACAATTATTGAAAAAAAGCTGTGCTCTCCCTTCCCTGCTTGCCCAGAACCAGTCCAATACAAGTCACAGAAATTAGTCAGAGAGAACATGTAGAGCAGCTACCTCCAAATTAACTTTTTAAGTTCAAGTCACTGAAATTCCTGGATATTAGCTCAAGCATTACTGAAAATTAGGTGTTTTCTTTAATTGAGCAAATTAAACCTAATCTTCTATATTAACCAATACAATCTGAGGGGCCATGAAATCTGCCACCGAGTTCCTTAACACCCATCAGTTACTTACATGAGATTCATCTAGGCTATTTAACTGACAGCTGTATATTTGGAACCATGTCACCTAGCACAGTTTTGCCTGTTTGCTGGATCTTCCTCCCCCGTCGAGTTCCCAAAGGCAAGTTGAGCTTCAGCAGCTCCCTAGTTCTGGCTTCTTTTAACTCCACATGCACCTAGTATGCTTAACAGCTCTGCTAACAAACAGACTTGCTATCCCACAGCCAATCCCTGCGTAACTCCTAATTTTTTTGCTACCTGAAACAGCTGCACCAACCAATTAATTCCGGTACTATAGCAATAAGCACAAAGTTCCTACCATTCAAGCTGATATAACTGTCTTTTAAAGACAATGTTCTTAAACAGGAAGGAATTCAATACAAAGGAAAGAACAGGGCCGTAGCCACGTTAAAACAATATTGTTCTACCATGGACTGACGCATTAGTCACTGGTTTTGGAACAAGATGCCCTCTTCCCTTTGTGCCAGCTTTGGGCTTTTTCCTCTAACGTTTGCAAGGTGGTGGATGGGGGAAAAGAGCACAAGGCAGCAGCAAGCAAGGAAGTTAAGGCTCTCCTTTTCAACTTGTGCCATCTTCAACTCAGAAAATATTTGGTTTTGTTGTTACAAAGTGAAAGCGAGAAGCAGGATTTGATACTCACGGAACTTTAATGTAATAAGGATGTGCCTCATTTTCAAAGCTGACCACTTCAGAAGGCTTTTGAAAGAGACAATGTTCTTCCCAATTCCCACACGGCACTATCAGTCCCAAGTGGCAATTAATTTAGGATCTTGACTGATGCACTAATGTTCCAAGTGTGTCAGCTATGCATTAAGCAAAGGACTTCTTCACCGAAGGACAGGACTTTAATTGAGGCTACACTCATCTATGTCTCTGAAAACTTAAAGGAAAGGCAGAGACAGGAAAGGCACAGACTTAGTAACTAAGAATGTTTTAAAAGACACATATGATCTCTTCTTTCTCCTCAGGAATTCAAGTTGTGTAGCCTACATTCAACTCTCTCCAACACACAGGAGCCACTGAGACCACAGGTTCCCTGTACTAAGCACAGCAAAGTCCAGCATACAGCCTCTGCTTCAGGAAAAGCTTTCACACCAGCTCTAAGAAGTAGGGCAATAAGCAAACAACCACAGAAACCCAGAGAACCAGAAAAAGTGCAGTATTATCAGACAGCCAGTCTCAGCACAACTCGACTAGCCATTCCCAGACTTAGAAATAACTACAACTTAGGAGTCAGACCAGAATACATTCACAGGGAGAACCACTGGCAGCACAAGGCCGGCAACAGTATTTATTTTCCCATTTTATACCCAAACTAGGATCTTCAGGATTTCTGTGATCCTGTTTAGAAACGTGCCTTATATTTGCTACAAATTACTAGTCTCATACTTTTTTTCCTTTTTATCAGCATGGCTCTTCTGTTACAGCATTTTTAAGTTTATTTTTTTCAACGGTACATAAGCACAAGCCTCTTTCTACCTGTCCTTCCATTCCCCTAAACATTTTTTCCACTCATACCTTTTGAGGATGCCATCACAAAGCCTCCCTTTGGCAAGGCCAATTTTAAAGGAAAATATAAAAAAGTGCGTCATTAATACATAGCTATCTTTTTTATAAAACTTATTCTTTTAATTATGAACCATTTTCAAACTATCAGCCAATTACTATTTCATGCTTTCGTCTAACCGACAACTTCCTCCAACAGCTTGAAATGTCACAGCACTGATTTTTATTATATCTTTAAGACACAGACCAAAATACTTTCAATGGACTCAGAACTCTGACCAAATAAGCCACAAAAGCAAGACACCCAATAGTAACACCATGCTTAAATTAAAGCCAGTAAGCAGAATGTACGGGTTGTGGTTTGCTTGTTTCTTACGGCAATATATTCCTAATTTTAGACACTTGAATGCTGTTAACACTAGATAAACTGCACAGATAGCAACTACTGAAGTAGATGTTGTTTGAAAAAAAATAGCTCAACCACACACACTGTGCTAAACCAAAGCCAGTTACAAGCATTT
Source organism: Eurypyga helias (assembly GCF_000690775.1). Taxonomy (NCBI): domain Eukaryota; kingdom Metazoa; phylum Chordata; class Aves; order Eurypygiformes; family Eurypygidae; genus Eurypyga; species Eurypyga helias. The sequence continues at coordinate 13,770 of NW_010243858.1, read as the reverse complement.
TAAATATTACAGGGAATGACAATTCTAATTGCATACTGCAGCATTAGATCCAAGAATGCTGTCAAAGCAACATCTCAGAAGATGGTTAACTTTGAAATTACTGTTAGTCGGGGGAGTAAATTCAAGTTAGCTCTTTTTTCTTAACTCCAGTTTTTCAGCATTATCAACTGCCCTTTCTTGGAAACCTATCTTTGCATTAATAATGTCAGCTTTTCCTTCAACATACTTTACTAGAAGGCAACACTCAAAATAAGGGTGCTTTAGCTGCCTCTTTATAGGGTCAGTACAAAGCAATTTACGCTTCACATCTCTCACTATTTCATCAAGAACAACTTTAGACTGCAAAGAAAAAGTCCCTGTGAAGAACTCAGCCTGAAATTAGTCACAGTTCCTTTTTATTCGAGAGCATACATTCGCCAGCGCAGGAGGTTTTGATCAGCCTCCTTAAGCAGAGGAGACTGTCAGCAAAATAACCACCAACATTTCCAAATAGCTTTATTTTCCTACAGCTATGACATTTCTCTAATTAGAAGATGTGATTAGTAATCTCATCTGAACACAACAAGATGATTACCTCGAGATAAGGCTCAACAAATCTCTTCATCAGTACAGCCTCTTACACATATCCTCTGCAGCACTCCTGCCAGATGAGAGGCTAGACCAGGGGACTAACCACAAAGCTGTTTATGGGCCAGGGTCCTCCTGGAGCCGAGACTGTGCCAGTGACCTCCTGGAACAACTGAGCTGATCCTTCCACAGAAACCCAAATAATACATCTCTACTGTGAGCAGTAGGAATTTGAGGAAGAATGGAACAGAAAAAGGTAATTTTAAGGTAAAAACAGGGTAACAGTAACTTTTTCTTGAGTTATGGCATCAAGGTTGTACTTTACATTAAAAAATTAAGGAATTCTCAGATTCACAGAGTGGAAGGGGTTGAAAGGGACCTCTAGAGACCATCTAGTCCAACCCCCCTGCCAAAGCAGGATCACCTAGAGTGGATCCTGCCAGTAGATTCTATGCAAGTTCTTTCCCTGTTTCTTGCTTTTCAGGGAATAAAGAAACATTAGACCTATCTAGGACATGGCCTATTAACAGCTTGTCTCTCTGATCTGAGCACATTATCCCTGTAAACATCTGAGCAGCATGGTACCTAAAAGGGCAACCCACCCCTCTGTTCCTTTTAGGGTCAGTTCTCTTCCTGACCTCACTACACCTGCAATCCCAAGTCTTCTGCATCAGACACCCATTATCTCCCTCTCATTCTTCTGCCTAGGCTTGTCCTTCTCATTCTGTGCTTTAAAACAAGAAAACCTTCCTTTTGGCCTTGAAATCAGTAACTGCTTCAGGGAAACAGTACATTTTCTGCCAAATGGCCTGTGAAAATTCAGGCTCCCTGCCATCTACTAATCTGCCTGTGTACATCGGTAGAACTGTTAGTTCTGTTTCAGTATTACTCTAAGACCTTAACCACAAAAGTCAGCAGCTTTTGCAGTAGATCGGTAGTGTGATTTCCAGTATTTCTATAAGCAAACTGACCCTCACGCTGAATTGTCAGTTACCTTCTCCTTCCTCAATTTTCTCTTCCATCCTTTGTCATCTCAGACATGCTCCTGCGTGCCCCACGCCAAGTCTTGCTGCCTTCTCCAAGAACGCATCCCACATCGCTATCAAACTCCAATCAGTAGCAGTACCAAACTTGAACATATTTGGGCCGAACCAAGATAAGAACAGCAGAGCTTATTCTCCAGGGCTCTACTTCAGCTACCACATGCTCAACAATTCACACACAAGTCCTGCCTCACTGGTTAGAAATTGCTCAACTGGTCCCCAGTGTGAGCAACTGTTTTGCTCACTCCTCCCTCCCTGCCCCCTGCGATATCAACAGCACAGCAGAAACAGGAATTTTGACCTGGGTCATGGCTTTATTCTCAAGTTTTCTTCATCTAAAAGTAATGCTTGGATGAGAAATGCACCACTTTAATAGAATTAATTCATTCTTGGTTTTAACGTGGATGGTAACACTGCCCTTACACTGTGTGCCATTCAAAAGCTCAGAGAACCCATCTCCAACATGATGACTTGGAAATCAATGAACACTGAAGTTTTAAATATAACTATAACATTTCCAGATGTTTGTCACCTTTGATACACAGCTCCAATATAGAGATAAGAGGTTGTTTTGACTCTGATAATTAGCTATCTTCTCAGTCACTTCCCAATAAAAATCTATTTCATTGCATTAAGAGATCTAGCTTATTAGGGAAACAGTTTTTTCACATATTCAGCCAATTTCTATTCCACAAAACAGGAGAAATGTGGCTTTTTACATGGCAGCGTAACACTTTCTTAACCTGAGGAGAGGCACCCTTCATCTCCATTTGCATCCTTCCTCAGAGGTTACATGACAGCACAGTTCAGAAAGCTCCTCATTAAAGCAGCAGTTTTACCACTAGTGTGCTTAATACAGACCACATCGCTGGCAAAAAAATAGCACAGTAACTTAGGTCACTTATCAACACCTATTTCCAATTAAGTCCTTCAGTGTCATCTACTCTTCTGCGGGGGTTTTGCACGTGACACCTAGCCTATTATGCTGTAAAAAGCTTCCTTCACCTCAACACACTTTGTCTTTTAGATCTTAGCTATATACAAGCTTATGAAAGGGTAACTTAGCATTCGGCTCCTTTTTCCTCCTTGGTATTTGACAATATTTAGCTATTGCTTCATTTAGTTTTTACTAGCATGGCAGAACTAATATGATGCTCAAGTGACACTGATCAAACCTTAAGAAATTGAACAGTAAAGTGTACTTGGGTTGTTTGTCAAAAAAAAAAAAGTTTCCAAGTAAAGAACTTTTGTTTGAAGAGATGCTTTCCTCAACGTGTCTACAGAATAAAGTAGCTTACATATCTGCCTTGCTTAATATTATACAATGAATTCATGCATTTCTACTCTCAAAATAACTCTGATGTAGCACAGTATTACCAGTGCAGTCCGGTAAAACCAACATCATCTACTGTCATCCACTAAGGCATTTAATGAAAAGTTTACATAAATACTAAACAATTACTTAATTGAGTTAGGACCAGACTTGTTTCAAGCTTCCACAAAAAGCACTCAAAAACTAGGTAATGCAACAAGAAGGCTGCCTGTGCAACCCTTATTTGTCAGTGTAGCACACATGCTGTAACACTCAAACTATGCAGTGCTTTTCCATAGGAGCCCCTACTTATCTCTGTACACATAATGGACCTCCTGTGGAGAAGAACATTGATGCCTAGTGATTGAGCTCATTGTCTGTTGGACCTCTGTATTATTTTTTAAGGAAAAGGAACAAAAGAAGGGATCATACAAGTAAAGACAACAATTAAGTCAGTAAATAGCCAGTCTGGAAAAAGTTGGCTATCCCTCCCCTAACACTCAGCTCTCCTGTGGTTAGGCAAGTCTTATTAAACTAGAAGAACCCAAACCAGTCAGTTTTGTACCCCACCTCTGAAGCTTTGTCGCTAGGACACAAAGTATTAGCAAAAGAGTGAGATTCCTACCCCAAGTAGTGAAAACACTGCACAAAGATAACAAATGGAAGCCTCAGATACTGTTAAGCTGCTCTAGACCACAAAAACACCTTCCTCTCATCCACTGCTGTATCAAGACACACGCAAGCTGCAGCGTATGCACAGAAGGGAACCCAGCTCAGGCAGCCCAGACAACTTAAAGGCTGCCCATTAAGTGCTCTGCCTTACTACCAAGGTACATCCATCCCCACCTTCCCACACTCAAATGCAGGGCGCTGACACTTCCTTTTCACTGCCTAGAGGCCATCTACAACTTGGAGAGCAGCACCCTCTTGCTCTCTGAACCCACTCTTGTTGCCTCAGTGAACATGGGCTGCAAGTCACAAACTGCTCAGATTCTACGTCATGAACTTGTCTACGAGGAGAAACACCACAGATTAAGTAGCTGCCCAGCTCACCAACTGGTCTTTCAAAAAGTTTTAACAATGGATTAACACAGTGGGGACAGCAACATGGACAAATCCACTTCAAAAGCATATTCTAGAAAAATGGTATTTTAAAAAGTCATTCTCATGCTTTGCTATATACCAATATATACCATAAATACAAAGTTTGAACTGGCATATTGGTATATAACCACGACTGTAGGTAGTCAGGTCATTTTGCTGCAACCTGTTCCTCGCTTTAACAGATAAACAGCTGCATGGAACAAATACTATTTTAGTAATCAAAGAGACTGACTCTGTTCAAAACAACCTTGCAGAAACATTCTCAGGGTCCACTGGAAAACCAAACAAAACCAAAAAACCAAGTAAGAGCACAACTATTTATACATCTGCCTGCCAAGCAAACACTCTACAGCAGACAGTATAGTAAGAAAAGGGAAGGTAGTAAATAGAAAAACTTTCCCATCTTGGGAGGTAGAGGGGAAGACAGTTACTGCTTCAAGTTAACCTCGTCAATGCTACCATTCTTACTCATCATTTCCTATCACAATTACTATGTTTGTAAATGCCTCTATTTTAACAGTAACACTTGATCCTTCTGACAAAGTCAAAGCATTAACTGTATGTATTTCACGTCTTCAATGCAAAACTTAGAATTAGGTATAGCATCATGGAAGAACTGCTCTTCACTGGCAGCCAGCAAACACTAAACCACAGAGACTGATCTGCACTGGCCACGCTTCACCAGACTAGAAAAGGCCCATTTTAAGTTAGCAGTATTGTGTGGGTTTCCCCCAGTTCACCCTAAAATGTATAGTGGTGCTCCAGGTAGAATGAAAGAAACTTCGCTTATCTTGATTTTCATGATGCTACTGTTGTCATCTAAGCAGAATAACCTAGAACACTCTTGTATATGAAGAGATTTTCCAGTATTCTTTTCCATTACACAGATTTTAAACACTCAGTCAAGGTTATTTTTTCTTTGCCACAATGGAAAGTTGATAGTTTCCACACTGGAGATTGTGGCAGGGCAAAAGGCAAGCCTTTTTGGACAACCTAGTATCAATTCTCAAACGTTCAGGTTATCACTGCATTTTACATACAGATCAGACAGAGGCAAACTTACTGCTTCTTGAGGAAGCTGGGGGGGAATAATGCTCTATTTTAGCCTCACACATACTCATTCTAATAGCCATTAGCTTAAAACTTCTGTTCAGCTGAGTCAGGGAGTCATACCTTTCCCACAGAAAAGCTCTTCAAAACAAACACACACAAACAACCCGCAATCCACTTTTCCAGGGAGTGCGCTATAACAATAATCATCAAGAGATGGTCAGACTTCTAAATGCTGTCTATTTAAGGCACTGGAAAGCCACCTCTCAAGGCTTGACACAAGTCTTCACCTGAAGTTGTCCACCATAAAGTTTAATGCAAAAAACAAAAAGAGAAAACAACACAGAAAGGTTTAGATTTTTAGATTACTCAGTTATGTAAGTCAGAGGTTCAACTTTAGATTTATATTTAGTTCTTCAACTCCCACCCAGAGTTCAACTCAGTAAACTGATCTATTTTTAGCTTTTGACTCTTTTGGACATTTCCTTCCTTCATCTGTGTATATGCGTCACAGCTTCTCAAATGTTTTCCTTTGGCTAGGGAAGGATGCATCTGATTCCAAGCTTAAAAAAAACCAGTCCACACACACCCCGAGTGGTTATTGCTGGCTGAGCTGTACGCTTGTTCTGAGTTAAGGATAGGCAAATTTGACTCCAGTCATCACACTGTACTACAAAGGAGACTGCTCTTTCTGCATCGACAGGTAACAGCATGTGATGGCTATCCTCTGAAATGATCAACACTAGCCACACCATATTTTACTACTTTCTTATACACAGGCTTGACTTTGGCTCTGCTGCCTCAATAATTCAATAGACAAATGGTAGAATTTTCCCATAATGAGGACAAAAGTGAAGTTCAGGTTTGCAACTTTCTGCTCAGCCACTGAGGCAAAAAATTCAGTCAGGGGCATGTCTTTGTTTTCCTATTAAAGACAGCTTTCCACTACATTTGGAGAAGCTAGCCTCTTCTTATTTATTTAATATAAAGCACTAACAAGCCAATCAAGTTACTAGATAAGCCATTATGGCTGACCTCATCTTTTCATCTGAAAAGGTGCCACTGTCCTGCTAAATTTTCGTTTGGCTTGTCTTTGTGGTCCCTTACAGAAGCCTGGCTGACATAATCCCCTGTCAATTAAGCAAGCACTGATTTCCTCTTTGAACTTTGCAAGCCATGGCAAGTTCGAGTCTAACTATTATCCTTAACTGCAGAAAACAAGCACCTGAGGTACACAAAGTGTGACTTTTAAGAGGTGCAAAGCAAGCGCATAAGCTACTGCTGTAACTGTCCTTTCCATTCTTTTAGGAACAACTTGATGTGCAATATGCAATCAGAATGGACTTGCTAACTAACATCAATGAAGCAAGCACGTAAATGAAGAGGGGGTAAAAGCTTAGAGATTAAAGCTTTAATTTTTCAAAAACAAACATCAAGGCTGTCCAGTTTCTTTAGCAGAGAAAGCCTATCCTATTTTATTTCCATACAGTAACAGGCAGAAGGCAGCCCCTAAAGATGGGGTTTGACATCTTCTTGAATCTGGTCTTTACCACACTATGTACCACCAGCTTTTGCATAGAATAGGACAACATTGTCAACTTCTATTTCAGTTCACCTTGATTTGCTGACAGCTTTCTACTTTTTTCCATGCCTTCAGCTGCAGATACCTACTCCTCTAATTCCAGAGGAATGACGAAAGGCCAAGACATTTCAACCTTAGCCTAATTTTTTTTTAAAAGAGGGTGGAGCATTTTTATGATCTCAGAAAATATCATGTTTGCACTCAATGCTGCATAATCCAACATGTCCAAAAGTTCATGGCATGATAAACATTTAGAAAGTGAAGGACTTGCTTCCTTAATGCTGGTAGAAGATTATATCCAATAGTGTACAGCCAAGCCTACACAGTGGGTACAGCAAAGTCCATTGTGTAACATTAAAAGGTTAGCCAAGTAATATTCAGTATTTAAACACTCCATTTATTCTAACTCACTTCTTGGGATGCTCTTGATGTATTCTCCTGCTGTTCTTGATGTATGCTTCCTTTATTACCTGCGCCAAGTTTTAAGAAACGTCACCTCATTTCATCCCAACGTCTAACATCTGCTTGGGCTCTGAAAACAAGCAGTCCTCAAGACCACAACATTCGAGACTTCTCTTTTTTCAAGAAGTCTCAGCAATACTATTTCTCATTGTTTGATGGTCTCAAAGCTACTTACCAGCTATGTGACCATCACAAAGCTCAGTGAAAAATCCTTTGACCAAATGCCTTGATAAAGTATCTCATAAGGCTGCAGGTTTCACTGGAATGCAGTGTAATAACTAAAGGGTTTGGATTTTAATTCACTGTTTTATGCAAGAAGTGAGGCACAGTCTACAGAAAAACGAGTAGGTATTTAACCTGTCCTTGTGAGGCTTACTGGCTGCACTGTATTTCCCTGTTGGTTTTCAGCACTTCAGAAATCTCACTTTGCTATGACCCCAGACCCTCAGCCTCTAATTGCTTAACAGTTATGTATGAAGCTAACCGCAAAAATCACTACTGGTTGTTTACATAGTCTGCAGACACCTCACGAATAAGTATCACTGCTCATACGTGCACTAAGACTACAAGGAAACATGAGTAATTACACTCTGGGTAGTTTCACAGATGACTAGAACTCATCAGGATTACTCACAATAGCCCCGTTCGGCGCCTGCTGCTCAGAACGTGCTCCCTAACTTTTTCTTCAAAAGATTCATCATGTAAACTCAAGTTTTCTAAGCTCCACAGAATATTTAGTTTGATAGTGTATACATGCCTACGTATATCCCCATGCACACTGGTACAACAAACCTTCCTTAATCTCAGCCTCATGGTCTGACCCTGTTATACAAACTGATAACATTAACCTGACTCTTACACAGATTTCTAGGCATTACTTGACCCTGTTGAAATACTGTACTATAAAACACACCAGACAAAGCAAATTACTGTCATATTTTGAGTTCTGTAAGCCTACACTTTTCTTCCTATCATATACATCTTGCTTATCATCTCAGACCCCGAAAGGCAAAAAACTTAAGGAATTCTATCATCTCTCTGTAAAGGTTCCTTTTTGCCTCTTTAGGGGGAAGGAGGGGGGAAAGACCAAAAAACACCACCATAATTACAAAATGTTAATAACTATTTCAGGTCTTCAGCAAGGTCTGGGTTACAAAGCATCACAAATTACCAGCAAGACGCACAGTTCAGCACTGCTCAGCGGGAAAGAAAAGCTGTTATATATTTGCACTGGGTTTTATTAACCAGCTCTACTGCCACTTAAACACATGCCAGTAACAGTGACACAAGATGAAACAAATTTGACTAAATTATTTGAGAAGTCTCCACTCAACATCCTTGGGAAAACCACCTTATTTTTTAGACAAAAGCACAAAGAAAATTAGGCTGTCTCCTCCTCCTTGGTGCAACCACAAGAGGGGGGGATCAACAGCTCCAGTTTCAGATGAGTTGGAGCATCTACTTGGTGGAAAAGACACTGGAAAATGCTTTGAATCTTTAAAGCAGGGTCTTGTCACTCAGACTGTTGGGCAAAACTTTGTGGACACAACTCATTTATGACCCTCCTCTTTGTATATCAATGTAACAACCTACTCTAGGGGATGAAAATCGGATGCTTTAATGTACTGTAGTGTCTACTGCTAAAAGCATTTGAGTTGTTCCTTGTCATTTCAATTCCTCCTCCTCACTACTGGGTAAGTGATCTGTTTTCTCAAAACAGCAGTATCCTTCCTGAAGGAATATGACTCAGCTTTGCAGATCATCAGTATTACTTCACCAGTAGTCTACTTTTTGATTTTGCTGCACCAAGAAAAATGGTAAGTTAAACAAAGACCCTTCTCCACATCAAGCAAATTTAGTTGAGAACAACCAAGTAGATAAAACCATCTTAGTCATTAGATTTAAAACAGATTTCTATGACCTTCAATTTTTTTTTACCCAATAGCTTGCCTTTTTTTTAAGACTAGACTTGTTTCTTACCAACATCAAGCAGAAAAATTAGTTTCCTTTGTTCTCATTAAAATTACTACCCACTTTCAGAAGAATATCCCTCAACCATCAGTGTATTTCCAAAGTTTCAGTGTCTTCCCTACTTTAACACTTTTGCTGACCACAATTAGCTATTTCAGTGATCCCACCTCCTTTTTCAAGCTGCAGACAGTGCATCTTCATCCTATTAACAAACTGACCTAATAGTCTGCATCTAAACAGGCCCATTTGTTGACCATTTTTAACTGCAAAAAAGAGTAGCACAACATTAATATTTTCACTTTATATTGTGGTAGGGAAATTCTTTCCAGTCCTCGTTCAGATTTTGTTTACCTAGACAGTCATTGTACATGAAAAAGCTTTTGGAAGCCACATGTTTCGGGTTGAAATTTCATACCTGTCTCTACTACACTGCTGTGGTACACAGGGAGAGAAACCACCTCTTTCAGAAACGTTTACTACCCACCTTGTCTACACAGCGACCAAGGTCCACAATTAATGAAAGCCTCAGCTGCACCAAGTCTCTTCCTACTTCTGTCAGCTCCTTTCTGAGCACATCAGCACTTCACGCCAGCTCAAACGTACTCCTCTCAACAACGGGCCTGGATTTTCTCTAACTCCCATTTACCTTCCACTCCAAATGCCTCTGACTCTTTCAGACCCACCCTAACCTCTACCTTTATCCTTCGCTACCCCCAGAGAAGTTTGGCTGTTCCACACTAAGCCAAGTTGCACAGCAGCTGCTACATTTCACACTGAAGCGCCCTGTCCTCATCTTCATTGTTCCAAGAAACATCAATCTAACAATGCTATTCCCAGAGTAACTTTTCCATTGCAACTTCACTGTTTCTGTAGTTGGTTTTGTGCTGCATGCTGCACATCAGCAACTATCGAGTTGTAACATTTCTCTATAGCGTTTTTCAAAACAATCAGGAAGAAATAAAACATGGGTCCTCCCTGTAAACTTGAAGTAGCCAATTTCTGAAGTAACCAATTTGGTTTTTATCTTTACAGTATTATTGGTTAAGTGACATTCATGAAAACTAAACAAACCACACAATCATTATTTAAGAGGAAAAAAAAAATCATTTTTTCATGATTCTCATTAATACTTCCTATATTGTCTCAGCCTAGGCTGCTATAGGCAGACCTGGTTAAACCCAGACCGACCCAAGTGTTCAATTATATGTCCATAATTACAACAGATTTCAGCATCCCACTTTCTTAAAGTTCTCACATGAACATTTTCACACCCTCATATATCTCAAAACAAACTTTTAAACGTAAGCTTAATGAGAAGGTAATTAAAAGGCACGTACACAGGCAGGAAAGATGAAGTGTACAATGTTAGAACCAGGTGCTATTCTAAGCTATTCTGGCTACCAGCCTGTTCATCGACTTTACTTTGGGAGAGGTGACACACAACCCCCTACTCGGGACACCCTTCTCCAGGCGCACTTCCATCTTACAGAATTCCTCCTCCTCCTCCTGAGAAAGGGCTGCTGTCACCTACCTAGATTCATTTTTAGATGGGAAATGCTTCACTGTTTTGTCTTCCCAGATCAAGTGACGAAGTACAATTAACAGTTATATTCTGATTTGACCTGGCTAAGCTTGGGTAGTTACTCACCCTCCTGACAAGGCTTCCAGGGCCTCTTGTTTTTCCTTTGTTTTGCCATTTGTGTCTCTTCAAAAGGTCCATGCTCAGTATGTAAATTTTGCTCCTTCTGGAAAGGTGGCAAGTGTTCTCATAAGCAGGTGGTGACAACACAAATGTCCTCAATGGCTTTGAAAACTGTATCATTTGTCCGTACATGAACGAAGCTACTGGAGTTTGCAGAAGCTGCTCACACTGAATATATCTTACAGGAAGTAACTACATCCGCTTTCATCACAAAAGCCTGAAGAATTATTAGTTGATAACTAGAGGTTTTTTGCACTGAGACAGAGTAATTTATAAAGGCACGTGCTATACTGTCTAGCCAGGAATTGACTGAAGTGCTTACAAGTCTTCCCTGCATCCTTTGGTAGCCACAGATTTCTCCATCATCCCAGAAAGCTAAGTTCCATTACAAAATGTATGCTGAATATCTCTTTTACTTAGATGAAAAAAAAATTCATTTTTTATACTCAAAACAAAAATTTATTAATTTCAACTATAGAAAAAATTATTTGGTTTGGAGATCACCATTATAATAACATGATTTAAACTTAACAGACAGCCCTCATTCTTGCATCCTAAAACTGTCACCTGACAGTCCCCTTTCAAAGGATTGAGGGCTTCAAGCTGTAGAGATGAAGATTTAAGCAACAACAAAAGAACAACCACCAAACAAATCCTCTGTATGGTTACTGCCCTGTAGCCATCATGACTTGATGGCAGTCCCTCAAATTCAACTTCGCCCACATTAGTCATTTTCAGCCCTTCATGATGCACAGGATTTTAAGTTGAAACTTAGAATACTTTTTGAAAAGTTTTATCTTAATACCTTTTCATACAGACTAGATCTTGTATGCTTAACAGATGTATTAACATCCCTCTATTCAGCCGCTTACATTCGATGCCACTGGGTTTTCATACAGCAATATTTTTTCCCATAATTCTAAGAGATTTTATTAGTCCTTTCAAGTCAAACCAGTGCACTTATTAAAAAGAGAAAAAAAGGGGTGCTTGCCTATACATCTCCAGCTCAAAACATATCCTTTCTGTCATTTTAGACAGTCATTTCTAACCACCAATTTACGCATAGGACAGAAAGGTACGTCCCTACGACAACTTTTCTCCATCAAAATCTAATCACTCAGCTTGGCACTCAACTCTGCTTCTTAGCAGTTTTGCTCTTTATACTGTCACAGAGAAAGTGACAGATCTAAACAAGGTGTTCTTGCGGTTTCAACTTCAAATAATGAGATTTAGATATCAAATATAACGGAAAGTAAGCAGCCTCGATTTCTTCCAATTCCAATAAAGGGATTCCCCATTTAAATTCAAGACACACAATCTTTATGTTTTCATACAAGTACCTCACTTCCAGTTCAGCTGCTTGCTTCACATTTCAATTGAACTTATTCCTACAACAGCTCAGAGTGAGTTTACATTTACATAAGCAAAGTGAAAACTGAAAACGCACACATTTCAAGTGACGTGAACCCAGCCGCTGTTCAATACCCTAACAAAACATCTTCCAAATAATGAAAATCCATTCTTTAGGCTACTTTAATTCTACTTCAGGCTTAGTCTTACAAAAGGACAGGAAGAAAGCCAATAAACCCACTGGCAGCTCAACCGACCAATTTAACTAACCTAAGATTTGAGCTGATTGTTCAGTCAGTGGTTTTGTTGTTGTTGCTTCCTTCCTCCTGGAAAACTGTAACGTTTTACGCACTTTCTCCTTTAAGTAACAGCTACAGCTTTGCTGACATTCCCTGCAAGTGACAGGAAAAAGGAAGCATTTGTCATTGCAAATACTGCAAAGAGAAAAATATTTTGTCTGCTCCCACGTATACCAAATCAAGTTTTCTGCTTGTTCATTGATCGCTGTGTCCATTGTGTTCCACTGAAAAAAAAAAACCCCGTCTCTTGCTCAAACAAAGGGAAGCACCGGAGATCTCTTAATAGACCCCTTCCTTATAAAAGAGTGGATCGTGTACCATGACAGGCGGAGTTTAAAGAGCTCTTCCCAATACCAAACACCCACGAGAGATGCCAGAACATTTTCCAGTGTATGTCAGAGCCCAGGCTGAACCAGATAACCTCCACACCTAAATACGGAAATGAGAATGCCAGCTGTTACGTGCGCGCGCGCTGAGTTTTTCGATAAGCGTTTGACACGTCCTTCCACTGCTTTAAGATTTTCAGTCGCTGCAAGTCGAAGCTCGGTGCTCCTTCCCTGTTATCGGAAGTTATCGCTATCAGGAGTCATCACTGCACCACTTACGAGCTTATCCACCCTGTGTCATCCCTCTACCCACACACAAATGTGGAAGCTGACTATTAATACAGCTGGCAGGGTCTTCCAAAACTGCAAGATCACTACACATGTACCCATTTGTAACTACACTAGGCAGGCTGTAAATCTACTGTTGTAATCCGTCATTTTGCTTTCAGCGGGATTTTTTTTTCCGCCCAAGAACAACAACGCTCAGCCCTTCTTCCACGACGAAACCCACCAAAGGCCAGCATCTCGACTCGACAAGGAGTTTCTCACCGCTGTCACGCGAAACAGGTTGCCGAGGGAGCGTCAGGCCCTTCAGAGGGGGACGCAGCCCCCAGTTTGGACCGTCTGTCCAAGCAAACGCAGCTCCGAACCCCGCTCCAGGGATGCCCGCTGCAAATCACACCTCCTCCTTCACCCTCATTAAGTCCAACACGCTCAGCAGCCAGCCCC
>NW_010243858.1:0-243 GCF_000690775.1 Eurypyga helias | reverse complement strand
CGCCTGCCAGTAGCGCCCATTACGCCGGTTCCCGCTTCCCTCACGGACTTTCCTTAAAAACCCGATTAGCACAGCTTTTATTACTATTATTACGACTGCCACCATTATTCTTTTTCACACACGAAATCGGGAATCCCCCTCATCCTTCCAGCGGTGAGTCTGCATTTTCCTTGCTCGCCGCTCCTTTTTAGGCATCCAAACGGAGCACGCGCCCATCCCTGCCGCCCCTCCCGGGAGCGGCGG
>NW_010243857.1:86364-93060 GCF_000690775.1 Eurypyga helias | reverse complement strand
AAAAGAAAAAGAAAAAGGAGAAATGAGGTTGAATACTTTGGCATGTGGTATAAAAGCTTCTTCAGAATGATTTTTGTAGCCACGTATTTACTTTATATACACATAAATACGTGGTGAGGCAATAAACAGCAGTTTCAGTTACCACGGCCAAGGGAAAGGCTTAATTAAGAGTCTGCTGGCTCTGACTCAGGAGGTTTGGCAATTTGTACTAGGGTGATTTAAGCGATTCCTGCCCCTAACCTGCCATTCTACCCAGAGACTGCCATCCTCTCACGAGCCGCCACACTTGACAGCCCGCTGTATACCCCTGTGACCTGGAAGCTGTGCGGTTTGGATGAGCTGGGTGGGTTCTTACGTGCGGTGGTGGAGCAGGGGGCCTGCTTTCCCTGGCAGCACTTCTCGATGTGGACGGTGGCGGTGACCTCTGTAGAGCTGTGGTCGGGAATCTATATATTGCTCCCCGTGAATGTCCAGTTTAAATTTCAAAGCCCTCATCAGGAAGCAGCTCAAAGTATTTGGAAGTGCATGTGCAGACTCCTGTGGCATCAGTACAGGTTTCCAAATGAATTACAGAAATAAAAACTAGAAAGAGCGTGAAGGCTCTTTTGCAAAAGACTTTCAAAGCCACATCTGACCGACAGTGTCCTGTGGCTCTTTTTTATGAGCATCTTTGTGGTGCTGCTGTTGGTCAAAATTCCATCTCTCAGGACTTTGAGCATGGTGTTGCAGTTCTCCGCTCGGGAAGTCTTTATTTCTGGGGCTGGCACTGTGTCCAATATCCATCCTCCTTCCTGAACAGTCTCCCAGACCTCTTCAAGCCTGAGTAACTGAGTTGTCCCCAAACACATCGAAGGACATGGCACACCTGTACACTGCAACATTCTCACTTTCTCCTCTCCTTCAGTCCATGGAGATCAGGCTTTATTTGCTTTAACAACCTGTTGTAAAAAAACATAGGAAGTGCTTCTGGCTTCCCTTGAGCAATGCTGGGTTTCACTTCCTTCCTGATCCTTCCAGAGACCCGGCTTTGAGAACCAGTTGGTTCTGCCCTCCGGCGTCTCACCTGAATGGTGGGTCCTCGGGGGACCGCGGCAGGTCACGGCTGGCAGCCGGCTGGGTAACTGGAGATCCATCAGTGCTCCAGCAACAGCGAGTGAGCGAACGGGGTCACGGTGGGCTCTTGTCAGATGCAACGCAATGCAGAGGTTTGGAATCCACTGGAGAAGAGAAAGTGGGTTTTTCTATGTTGGTGACGCTGCCTTTCTGTACTGATTTCTCACAGCCTTGATGAGGCAGGTATTTGTATGCTTGTTAATAATTAACAGGCCAGAATCAATGCTTTGATTTAAACATCTTCAATAACAAAACGCAGGGTAGGACTTTGGTCTCAAACACATAAAAACTCCAGCTGCTAAAGACTGGGCACTCAAAAAACTTCCTCGACATGACTTAACTTCTTCACCGGCACAATTTTGCCTGAGGGTAACTTGAATAAGAATAATAGAGATGCGTTATCCTGTTTCAGGTGGTCTGTGACACTAACGCAGGAAACAAGGTTTTGGTCAGATGGGTAAAGGTGGGGACAGGCTCCTGCTGTGCCTCAGTAAAACCCCACCAGGACCTTGGCTGACTATTTAAGAAACTGAACACCTGCCAAACCCAGCCTGGAACATCCCTCCTCCCTCAATCCTTGCAGATTCCCAGCTCATTCCAGTAGTTACTTCAGACCCCAAACTCTCCCCAGTTTACCCGCTGGTTAAACATAGGGTCTGAGCATTTCACCGCCTTATTTACTCACCTGAGGAAAAACAACTTTTCCCTTTCCAGCAGAGAGTCATCTGTCCAGGCACACGAGCTGTGAGCCCTTTCAGCTGAAAGCACCCGTGCAGGACTACTCGTTCATTGAGAGAGACATAAGCTCTCAAGTCCTTTGCTGGATAAAAACATACATGGCCACATTTAGGGCTTTTTGAAGGTGTGCAGCTTGGAGAAATTTCTTGTATTTAAGTAAATTTAAATGGTATCCATTTAATTTCAAGAACTTTATTTGACTGTGAAAATCCCTCATGTATCTTGGATAACTGTACAAA
This sequence comes from Eurypyga helias, assembly GCF_000690775.1. Lineage (NCBI taxonomy): Eukaryota > Metazoa > Chordata > Aves > Eurypygiformes > Eurypygidae > Eurypyga > Eurypyga helias. The sequence continues at coordinate 90,970 of NW_010243857.1, read as the reverse complement.
ACCCACTTTTGTCCATTTTAGGCATAAACAGGGTTATCATCACACTGGGTGCTATCAAAGATTTTATTTACAAAACGATTACTAAAAAGCCTGATGTCATATTTCCATTTATTTATTTCTTACCCATAGGGTAATAGGTCCACCATAATTGCTTGGTGCATTTTATAATACAGAAGAAAAAGCTATGTTAATAAAATCTAACAAAACCTCACAAATAGCTACAAATCTGACAGAAAATGTCTAAGAAAAATTCTCCCCAAAATACAATACATTTTTCCACACATACACAGTACAGAATAAGTTCAAAGGCACAGCTTTGAATTTTGCTTTTGTAGAGCTATATAGAATTATCACCACGTGAAGGAATTGAGAGAATAGTTTCATACCTGTCAATAGGTAATTAAATGAATAATCATGTTTGCATTGTCATTTTCTTTACATAATTGCTTCATATCACCATATTTAACATATGTGGCTCTGAATCCAAAATCTTCCCTGTCCCCAAGTCCCTTCTTAACCTTGTCATTACTGACCAGAGAAGTTAGATTTTTCCAGATTGTGCAAACTTAACACAAATACATATATAATAAGAACAATAGTCAACTTAAGGCAGTGTATAATTCAATGCTACATGTCTTTTCTTGTCTTTTGTAAAGATCAAACTTGCTGGATCAACAGAAAGGTGCATCAATATACAAAGTTAGGTGTAAACTGAAACCTACAACGCCATACATCTTTTAAGGAGCCAGAGAGAGGAACTGATACGGACAAGTGATGACTTGGCAGAATGGTTTTTAAGGAATGCATTAAGAGCTTAAAAGAAGAACAGATGCCAGAGTTTTGCTGAGGGTGAATTTCCTGTCTTTAACTCCAATTATAAATAGATCCCATTCCAGTACATTTTTTTTTTTGTAAGACTCATTAACACTTGTCAATAAGAGAGGAGGGGCAAAAATGGCTCGCTCAAACAAACATCACACAGGGTTGGCCCACATGCCAGAACTAAAAAAGGCACAGATTGGCCCCAAAAGTGGTCTAGAATAGCACAAAAATCTTTTTCCGGCTACAGGAACATTCGGTCACACTGGTCTGTGGCCTGCCCACATCACGAACTATGTTTATCTGCCCAGGATCTTTTCCATCTTCACCTCCATTGAAGAACGTCCATGAAAAGTCCCACATAACATGAGGTTTTTATAACTCTTAAGTATATGGGCTTAGCTGAAACCAGTCATTTTCATTTAGCCCAACCTGTGGTGGCTTCCCCATTGATGTAGGCAAAGCCGGGAAAGTGTTGCATGTGCTCATATTCAGAATTCCTGCGTGTGGTCAAGGGAGTGTACATGTCGCTAGAATTTCCGTATCTTGTGGAGTGCATGGATGGGTTCGTGTAGCAGGAGTTCGCGGCCGGGACCTCTGGCCAGCGAGGAGTCACTGGTGTGGGATGCAGCCTTGGAGTACTGCTCATCAAACAGGGCTCCATTCTTGATGTTGGGCTGTTGAAAGGGTACTGCAACAAAACCCAAGAAAGACAAGTTGAAGGATTATCTACCACAGAGCTAAAGTAAGGGCTGGTGGTTTAACAGAACCAAAATCACACGAATTAGCAGCCCGCCAACAAGTAGGTAGCACACTGAAGGTGGAATATCAGGTAACTAGTGCCCGCAGTCAAGCCGGAGTGTTAGTGAGTCTTGCAAAGCAGTCCCTGTGTTTAAATATTGAATTAATTTGTCCAAGAGCTAGGTACTGGCAGGTATTTCTGGGAGAAAAGAAAGATACACTGAATTAATCTAATCTTTTTCTCACAGCTTTTCCTTGGGAACTTGCTATTCGGTAAAAACCAAAGTATAAAATGTCCCGACACCTGCTCACTCAACGGAGTTTTGAGGGAGGAGAGCAAAAGGATCTTTGTTACTGGAAAGGTGCCTTCCCTTTTAAATATTCACAAGCCATCCTGCCAGCTTCGGCAGAAACAGTAGGGTCTGGCCTCCGAGCGAGGGCTAATTGGAGGGCTTCTGAGAAGAGGCAGGCGGGAGAAAGCAGCTCTCTACTCCCCAGCTGTTCTCAGTGACAGTTGGAAACTAGAAATCAAAGGAGTTCGACAAATGCCTCCCACTAAGGAGGAGATGTGCCGAGGACAGGATAGGCAGGAAAACAGACGACAGCTTTTGCCCTCTGAGCCACAGGCTGCCCAGCAACAGAAAGTAAACTGTGCTTGCACGTGTTTGCGTAACATGCGTTTATCCTACTGCCTGTCTTACGGAACAGATCATCTGCATGCTGGTTAGGATCCCCATTCCACCTGACCAGCCGTGTATCCTCAGAGCTCCTACATTTCACAGTGTCCATACACACAGGACTGTGCCTTTTCTACAAAAAGTGGCATTATTTTAAATGTTGCGATCTTTGGTTGTTTGACGCTGTGGTATTTCCTTAACGAGAAAGCTCTCACCAGAGTAGAACTACCACATCTTCTGATGTTTACAAACCTTGCAAGCTGCATGCCGAAATTTTATATGGCTGAGGACTATAAAAACCCTTCCCCGTGTTTTGAAGGGTCAAGGAGAGAAGAACTGCCGTGGTTGTTCCTAGGAGGGAGACGGTGGCGATTCCCCAAGGGTCTCGTTACGTTACTCCGCTGCTGGATGGGGCTGAGGTTAATCAGTTGTGTAAGAGGGTCCCCAGGCCAATTACCACAATGTCTCCATGAGGAATTTCTGCTGACTCCTTCCAGGCCGCAGCCGGGAAGGCAGCCCTGCCTTGGCAAACAGATTCCAAGAGTTCACCATCCTCAGGCAGCTCAAAAGCCACACACTGGCCACTCCTAACTACAGAGGAGACAGAGAAGACTATTTTTGACCAACATACTGTAGTGATTTAGCATATTCCACCATGTCCTGGGGAGACAGGCCAGTTAGCAGGTGAGAGGGAAAACATCAAAGCTGTCCGATGCATAATTTAGCATACACTTGTCATCGCCACGGAGACTGAATTTACCTGTGCAGTCAGCTGCAGAAACAGGCTGGTAAACGGCAGCACCACACTGGAACATCAATGCTTCAGCTGGTACTGCTAAGACAGCTATCAGAATAAGCTGATATTGTCAACACTGGCAACAGGTCTATACAAGATCATCTAGTTTTCCATCTTCACACCAGCAAAAGGCTTTTCAGTAGGAAAAATCAGGAGAACTTAGGCCCAGACCACAGAAAACCTTATATTGCTTTGCAGAAGAATCATGTTTTCAGACTTCCTGTTTTTCCAGAAGCTTTTGCTGAAGATAAGAGCTGTCAGTGCCCAGCAACAACGAAACTCAAGCTCAGAGGTTTTAGAAGAGGATCATGGTTCTCTCCTTTAACTCATTAAGGACAGGGAAGTGAGTCAAAAGACAACCAACCTGCAAGTATCCTGAGTAAACATAAGAGGTTCCAGAAAAAGTTGAACAATGTTCATATTTTTAATGTTTGGGAGACTAGCTGATAGGTTTAGGATGCTGCTTTCCTGGTCTGCACTGGCAATACACAAAAGTAAATTTCTTGCTAGTGCCTCCTGGCTGCCTTCGCCAGAACATGTTCATGCACAAGACTCTTGCCATCTTGGTGGACGAGGCTCTGAGCAACCTGCCCTAGTGGAAGGTGTCCCCGCCCATGGCAGGGGGGTTGGAACTGGATGGTCTGTAAGGTCCCTTCCAACCCAAACCATTCCACGAGTTTTAACTTATTCTTTTCTGTATGTCACCCATGGAGCTGCAAGATTTAGGCCAAGATAGAAACATTCTGTCTTCAGTAGAGTTTTACTTGATACCAATTAGCACAGACTTTGCCTTTATTACCTATTGGTCTATACTTGAAATCACTGTAGATTTCTGTATTAAGGAACATACTTACATGAGATTATTCTAGACTTTTGTCATAATATACCAATGATTATCTCTCACCATCCTCCCAATGCAGTAACTGATCTGCTCTGCTGTTAACCATAACAGAATCCTTTGCCATCCCAACTCAGTGGAGTTTTCCTTTGAGCTTGTGAAACTGAGATTGTGACTCATAACAGGGGACTGGCTTGCTTTCATACCCCTTAAAAATGGCAAGAGAAAGACCTGGCTTCAGCCAGGATAATTTGCTGCTGCTAATTTGTGGACTTCAAAACTTTCATCTAGGAAAGAAATGAACTCTGGGAATATCGTGCTGAGTCTCCTGGTTGTACATGGCATCGTGTGGTGAAGTCACGGAACTTCTTTTAGGTAGTTTGGACACACGAAACCCGTGCTGTTTGGGGACTGAAACCTTGGCTCCTAGCATGAACTTCAGGATGCCCTGAAAAGGCAAGGAATCCTGCTCCTATCCGAAGTCAACAGGCCATGCTGAGGCTGACCAAGAAGGCAGGGCTAATGGCCCTGCATAAGGGGAGAGGATACAGCGTGCTGCTTTTTCTTTTCCGCAAGTGCACCCGATGCAGCTGTGTTTGTGAATGTGTCATGAATGTATAAAGAATAATTGCTTGAAAACAACATGGACTCTAAATATCTAGTATTTTACAATAAATTCTGTTATGACCGAATGCAAGATGGAAAGTTTTGTAATGGTAGGTCAGCTAATCGCAA
>NW_010243857.1:56746-86342 GCF_000690775.1 Eurypyga helias | reverse complement strand
AGTGAAGAGACTATTGAAAGACAATATTTTTAAAGTACTCATTGGCCCCTGCCTGACTATTAACTCACCCAATGAAGCATCTATTCAGCCTTGTTGGAGTGTCCAAAGCATAGCCATCTGGGCGGATGCCTGCCCATGCTGCCTGAATCACCTTTCACACTCTACATCCGGTTTAATGAAGAGTGCTTAAGCATGCTGAACTCCAAACACTGGGGCCTAGTGATCTTTGCCAGATATAAAAGCGACATTTGTTGGAGGGCCCTTGACAGGAAATTACCATTTTCTGGGTTAATTCACACTTGCTGCTACTGCTGCTGCTAGACCTAGACAAGAAGCCCTTTAAGTTTGGGAGACTTTGAGCAGATTATTGTTCAGGCCTTGCCCAAAAATGTAAAATTAATTTAATTTCTTTTAGTATTATTTTAGAAAATACAACGCTAAATATGTCTTCCCATGAAGCAAAGACTGAGTTCCTGCAGGCTGAGGACAGAGAATAATCGCTTTATTCTTATCCTCAGCTCACTGGCTGATTATTCATGGAGGTGAAAGGTGTCCCTGTCCAAACAGCAAAATATTTTCCTAATGAATGTGGCTCTGACTTTACATTGCATTAGCTCACACTTTTGCAGAAGGCTGTAAGTTGATGTTTTACGTTAGCCACTGCTTTAGGACTCGCAAATAACTCGTACCAGAGAAAACAACAATTGTGAAGAACCGGCTATAAATTAACTTCACAAAAATATGCTTAAAATCTCTCAAAAAAGGACTCAAAACTATTGAATGATTGTGTCTTTATGACCCTTAATTTGATCCTTTTCTCCACAAATCGAAGCTTGTTGAATATTAGCCTGCCAAATAGGTTGGGTAAAGTTTTCAAGTGGGTCAAAGTGATTTTGGTACTTTCGAGAGTGGCATTTTGAACCTTATGACAACACTACTTACGATTATTTAAAAAGAAGTTAAGGCATCTATTTCCTGTTGCGTTCAATGCACGATTACCTCGGTTGCGTTTTAACAATCTCAAGTCCACTGTGAAGCCATACAGTTAGGAACAATGATTCTTCTTGCCTGGTGGGAATTGGACCGCATTTTTTTTCCTGTCATCACTAGCCGTTTGATGACAGGGTGGTTATTGGAAGGGTGTATTATTCCCACCGCGCTGGTAGGAATACCATCTTTAAGGTCCCTTCCAACCCACACCATTCTATGACTCTATGGTATAGTCACGAGCTTACACTGTGTATGTGCTGGAGGGACAAGAACTTTTCTACTTCTTTTTTTGATTTTTGGGAAGCAGATGGGCCAAAAACTGTGGATGGACACTAAAGCATGGGCGAGGATTTCGTTGGCTCCCCCACTGTAACAAAAACCAGTGATAACTTTCTACTGTTGCAGAGGCATAGGAAGGGAAGTGAAGATGTGGTTGGGTCAAATAGTGGCATGCAGCATTGCACAGAGAAACCAAGTGGTGCTGTAGCTCACAGGGCATTTCTGGGAAGTTATGTGAGACCACTATGGTCCTCAGAGCAGTTTGGGAGAGTCAGAGCGTTTTCCAGACTGGTTTCTTCTCTCCAGACCATGGGAGTATACTGTGCTCTTCATAAACCCAATCTGACCACAACAGAGCAGCAGCGCAAGCACTTGCTGATACAAATATGCTCCTCACAGCCCCAAGAGTTGGTTAGTACCTCCTGAGGAGAGGCCTCCAGCTCAGGGACAGCTGACCCTGGCTATGCTCCTGAGCTCAGCAGGAGACAGCTTAAAAGCAGGGGGAAAAAAAAAAAAAAAAAGCGCTTGTCTTTAAGGTGGGAACTGGATCTCAAGGAACAAAAAGGGAGACACTGCTATGCCGCTTCTATGGCTCTCTGTTAAGTACGTCCACCTGAGGTTCACCATTTGGAGAAGTGCAAAGGAAGAACAGGTTAAAGGCGGCTGTGGGGAGCATGGCTTCTCAGATCTCAGTGGCTGATCTGGCAGCTTCTTGACTGAATCCCTCCTACCTCAGCTGAGATCATATTTTCACAGAAAGGCTGGAGAGCAGCTGCAGCCCCAACAGGTTCCCTGCTCAGCTCAAGTGGGAGAGCAGGACACTGGCATGCTCCCCAGACGACACCTGCCCTTCAGTGCACCTGCAGTCCTTAGATAACTTCTGTGTACAGAGCAACTCTCACAGGAGAAACTAAACAGGTGGTAACCCTTAAGTCTGGAAAAGGCATGACAGGAAGGAGGTGAGAGAAATTATGCAGGTCTATAATGTCTCAAACGGTGAGAGCAGATTAATAATTCCCTATTCCTCATCATCCAAAAAGCATAGGGCACCCAATGCAGTTATGAGAGAACAGGCTTAAAATTAACAAAAGAACACATGCTTCATGCAACTCATCCCTAAGTCTATAAGTACAGAAAAGCTCAAAGAACAAAAAAGCTCAAAGACAAGGTAATGGAGAATGGTTTGCTACAAAATACAGCAGTCCAGCTGCTGCTTCCTAGGTCTCAGGAGATCCCTAGGTCGGCTCTTGCCAAAGACAGCAAGGCTATGCGGGTGAAAGGACCACCACCTACCCGCCCTGTTTCTAAGACTTCCTCCACACATCCGTTCCTGGCCATTGCTGGAGACAGGACCCGGATAACTGGACCACGCTACAGCCACACATTAGAGCGCTTACACACAGGTGGTGTGTTTGCTGCTTTCCGTAATGCATGTACAGCCGTGCACGCTCCTATGACGTGCAGCTTTATATGCTACTAGATATATTCAAATATTAAAAATATATGCTGCTGCAGATTTCTCTAGTTATTCTTCCTACTAAAAGTGCTGTCCTTGTGATTTACAAAGACAGGAATTACGTTGTGTTTAAGGAAGAGGTGGAATGATACCAATTAAAATATTTATGGATAGCCTGAAAGAGGATCAAGACCAGGGTGAAACTTGCAGACAAAAGCTGTGATCAAAACCCAGTCAAACGTACGTTGTGGAGGTGGATTAGGGGTGACGCCGTGAAGGAGTTACGTTTGAGGGGGGTACCTCTCTGCTAAACTTGATATAGGCTGGCAGAAACGCCCAGAGGCTTTTAGACAGTTACTGTCTATTACCTAAAACCGCACAGAGAACTTACAAAACATGAAGTCAGTATAGACGTGTTTATGTACACACATTACATCAGTCCCCTTCTATGTGATGAAGGAATAACATCATGTGGTTATATGCACTCCTGCACTACAGTTTACAGAACTAGGTAGTAACAAACCAATCTGTAGATCTCTATATTTTTAATTTGTGTGTCAGGCTCCTGGCCAGTAAGCCAAGTCAAGAAATGAGCCATCAGGCCTGGAGTTACAAGGAAGCAGCTGTTCTGAGAACTGTTCACAGATGCTGATGAAAGAGAAAAAAAAAGATTTCGGATTAAGACCAAGGTCTGAACAGGCTGTCCCTGTCAACAGGAAGACTTTTAGCCATCAGTTGGAATCAGTCAGCCTATCCTGCCAGAAGGAGCCAGTTTTAGGCTCACACTGGGTTAGTAGCTGCGGATGTACCTTCATCAGAACATTTACTCCCCTATAAAGTTTTTTACAGGTCACCATTTCCATATTTTTTATCTTCTTGTCCATCTGAGAGTCACTTATCTTTCTGAAACTATTAGCTACTTATCAAAATTTCTATTTAACCCAAAATCACAAGATACATATACATTCCTGTGAGCTAAAGTAAGCTCAAAGACTGTCTTAGAAGCATGAGCTAACAATAACCTCAGGAGATTTCACCGGTCTCTTCTGGGCTGGGGTGTGAATGAGCATGCAGCTGTGACATACGTGCCGCAGCTGTATCAGCCTTAGCAGCTAACGCCTCATTTTCTCTGACACTAGGGGATTCCAACGATCCAGGGCCCTCTCACTAACGTGGACTTGCTGCTTGGCTTGGGACCCCCACCCACACTTTTTAAGAGCCATATGTAGTATTTGATCGACAGCTGTGTGACTTCTTCCACCAGCACAGTCCCACTGTAAGGATCCCAGTGACAACACCACAGCAGATATCCTAAAATAAGTACAATGCAACCATCATTGAATCGTCATGTTGGGATCAACATGCTCCATGTTGGCAAATGCAGTTTAAAGGGTCACTCATTTCTTTCCCCTTTTCCAGCTGTTCAGTTCTCCACTACCACCAAAGTTATCCCCTCTATCTTCTTTGCTCTAGTTCCAATTCTTTTGTTGATGATCCGTAAATGGTATCTGTGAAAAGATCCATCTTAAAGTTCTACTAATCAAACAATCAAGCACAACTCTCTTTTAATGTAGAAACATTGCTCTGGGATGGAAAATAGCCTCAAAGTAACAGACCTGATAATACCTGGAGTATGTTGCTCTCTTCCACAGGAAGAGGTTGGACAAGGTGTTCTTCAAGACCAAAATAGTAATTTATATCTGCAGCCTCAACCCACCTCTATTACATGTCAGCTGTTTCAGCTCAGACCCCTGTGTGGGACAAGAGCTCTCTCTGATTCCGTGTTTGTAGAGGAGAACTTACCCCACACAGATTTTTTTCTTAGGAGTTAATCTGTAGACACGATCCTGATGAGCATGATAGGATACTGGCTAAAGCCGAGCCAGAGTTCTATATTTGGACTGAATGTAGATTATAACAAAGAGTTCTTTTGAAGAGTTATGGTCAATGCCTCCTCTTCTTGACTGATTATATTATCACAGCCATACACTTCGCATCTCCTCCAGTTTTGGTGTGGTGGCAGCTGTTTATATGTTCATATCAAATTTGGGTGCCTGTATTTTGACTTTGCAAGGTCATGGGTCCTACTGCAATTCCCTGCCCCACGTTCCCCTCAGAAGGTCCACTAGAAAAAGAGTAATTCCCTAATTATCCTATTAGGCACGTCTACCAAACTTTTGTTGCTTGAAAATACCTGAGAAAGGACTTATCGTCAGGTCAGGCATTTTACAGAAGCTCACTTAGCTTTAAAAAGAATGTCCGCAAATTCCATATTAAAATCAGTCAAGACTTTTAGATCGTTTTTGAAAGCCGGGTTTCTGTTTGTAGCTCCTCTCAGTACAGAACAGTACAGTATTGACAGGGTTTTGTTAGCTGTGTCCTGCTGTGAGATTCCATCTCAGTTTACAAGCAGCATGAGAAAGAACATGCTAAATACAAGTTTTTAATGTATATTACTATTTCCATATAACATATTAACTGGGACGTGAGTAAACTACAAATGTATTGATCTTGATTTCCTTTATTTATTTTTTGCTTAACTTGTGCTGTCTATGTCAGTGTGACAGAGAGTTGTCGGAGGGTAGAAAGAAACTCCTTGTATGGGGGATAACATTTCTAAACATTAAAACCCTAACTCTCCATTTTACATAGAGATTCATGACCTTACAGACCATTTGGCATGCAGCACTCAATGTGGGTTTTCTGCAGCAAAGCAAAGCAAACAAAATTGGTGAGCCAATTTTAATTCAGAAAGTGATGTATTCTGGAAAAAAATCTGGAGATAATAGGGTAAGGCCTGTACTGAAAAAAAAAAATGTATGCAAACCCATGATAAGACGCTCTCCTTGAACAGTCACTCACTGTTCCTATTGAAGATACAGCAGCTGCAACAACCCTCCAACAAATCCTCACACCTCGTGTCTGATGCACCAGGTGCTACACAAATGGGTGAGAAACTGCAGATTTGTCTTTTCCATAAGCTAGGGAGCCACTGTTGAGCTGGTCCAAACGAGCATATTAGGGTGTGTAGGACAAGCTTCTCAGCAGCTTTAAAAAAGCTTCAAGGAGATCAATACTATTGCTCTTATCTTACAGCTAGGGAAAAGGAGGCATAAAAAAGAGAAATTACTTCTCTGATATCTCATGGCAGACTGATGCCAAAGACCAGAATGAGATGCAGGTTTCATCTGGTTTAGTTCAAAGCACTATCAAATTCATATCTACACATCTGGTATGAAAATGTGCCAGGCCAGTGATGAGAGTTACGCCTGGTAGTCACTAATACACTTGTATAAGTTGGCAGTACGTGAAGCGTAAGAGGTGCCCTGTGGGTGAATGACCCCAATACCACCACCTCCTGCCTCTACCCACCTTTTGCCAATCTTCAGCAGAGTGCCCAGCAAGCAGGCTCCTGCACTGGGGAAGGACCAGCTGTATAATGTGCTAAAGCCCTCCTGCAGTGGCACTACTTTTGAACTGTTGCCCAAGATCATCTTAACACTTCATCTGCGTCAATTCCTACTGGCTCAGTTTTGGGAACTGAAATAGTTATGGACTTAATTTCTCAGCATTGTAGTAGGAGACTGTAGTATACAGATTAACCAGAACCTCTTTGCAATGGTGTCCTGATTTTATTCAAACTATATGCAGAACTCACATTTTTGGCAAATTCTTAAACATAGGTATTCTCAAAAGCAGAGACATCAGAAGAATTCACTGTGGTCTCTGCATCTTCTTTCAACTACATGAAAACACTTGTTTCTTGTTAGGAACCTCTTCCTGTTCCAAATACCTAAGAAACATACAACTAATTATATTCATTTTTGTTTCACCTACTGCTTAACACCTTCTATGATCCAAACTGCTGGGTTTTAAAGTTAAAATTATTGTAACTCCACAAGCTAAATCTACTTCTGATCTCCACCAGAATTAAAAGATATCTAGGTAATATTAGAAAAGGAAAAAAAGTAGGGGCTGTCAATGACTAGAGGTGATTCAGACAGCTAATATGTTGATAAGACATTTACAAGCACAAGTCTACCTAAAATGTTAAGCAAGCACTGTGAAGTGATAAATCCAACTTACCTGTGAAGAGCTTCTGTGGTAGGCTGAGTAGTGAAGTGGTCCAGAAATAGCAGTATCATGTGGTAAAGACGGATACTGACTCTGCATTGGGTGGGGGTGCTGGTTGCTATAGCTTCCATAGTTGTAACTTCCGGTGTATCTAAAATCCATTAAAAAAGACTACTTAGTATGCGTAATAATTGCATTGACACTAATACTTCTATAACTTTTGAGACATACTGTTGCACTTTTTGCATAGGAGAATGATATTTTAAGTGACCTTTCAAAAAAAAAGATATTTCCCAGCCCCGCTGGGAAGTAGATGCCACTTGGTGAAACAAGGCATTCAGCACAACAACAAATAGAGAGACTCTGCACGTTTCCCCGACTACCTGAAATTGCAGCCTCATTTGTGCACTTTCTAAGGAGAAAGTTGTTTTCTTTTTCATTATTTTTTATTGCCGTGTTCCATGTAAATTGCTATTCAGGCTGGGGGTGTATCATATGATTTAACTGAAAGAGCCACGCTGTGGAGTTCAGCTATCTCCTTGCACGGGGGTCAGAGGTTCCTTTTTTGGGAGGGAGAGAGATGTGTTCATTTGCATCTGAAGCGTACAACATACAGCTTTAGCAGAGCTGACTCAAGAATAGGGTGGGATTTGAGGGTGCGGCACCCGCCTATATTCTTTTTGTATCCCAATCCCTCGTCTGGGCACGGCCAGGGGTAAAGGAGGGAGCGGTTTCCTTAGCTGTAAGAAACTGCAGGATCAGTGTTTGTTGGACACCATGAGTTGGACCATTCCCTAGCAGAAGATATATGGACACTTGCTGCAACCTCCCCGTCTCTATGTAGCCAAGCAAACATTTGATGCTAATTCAGCAGAGAAGTTTAAAGGTTCTTAACATATATGCTATGGAAATGAAACACAAACCACAATAAACAAACAAACAAGGTAGCCAATTCATTGTGTGTGAGAGAAGACAGTTGTTTGTGTAGAGTTCAATGTCATTTTTACACTGTGTACAGTTCACGCTCCTGTTCTTTTCCTGATCTTGTGACTGCATTGTAGAGATGCCATGTCCTGTCTTCTCGTGGCTTATACCGGACAAACCAGCAGATTCAAAACGAGAGCAGACCACCCCCTCTAAAAACATTTTTGGGACATAAGGCCCTATGTCCCTTGTTCATGTTCAGCACTGAGCTCTCATTCTTACATTCACTTGTCCCTAGCTGTAAACATGAGTGATTTCCGTCGTCTGCCTCGGAGCACCTGCTGTCTGATGATACGACTGATAGTCTCTCTGTGGGGAACTGGGGAGAGCACGATGGCTGCATTATGGAGCTGCTGCACGCAGTGGTAGGCAAACATCTTGTGGTTTAATTCCTTCAATGCAATAGGCTGGTAAGATCTGCAACAGATGGTTTTGGCAGTCTGCATAAGCCTGACGTTCATGGTGCAAGCCTTCTCCGCTTGAAGAAGATGCACACCTACCTAGTCCCTCCTGTAGTCCGGGGTGACCTAGGAGCCCCAGACAAAGCCAAGTCCTGTACGGCGGTGTTTGCACTTCATGCTTTCTCTAGTCATTAGGGATGCTAAGTCCTAGGCTGGAAGCTATTGGTCTTGCCTCCTTCCTTCAAATGCTCATCACTTTTGGCTAAAATATAGCACTGCAATTCACTTGAGCATGGAGTTTTAAAGTTTCTTATCCTAATCTGTATTGTGTAGGTTTGGTCCAGGAAGCTTCCTCTTTCTCTCTTCAACTTCAGGACAGAGAGCACTGAGGACATGAGAAGGAGATGACCATGCTCCTTCGGGGCTAGTATTCTCTGGCCTATGTGAAAGCCATGCTAAGCATGGCTGAGGAACTCCACATCTCTCTAAGATGAAAGTGTACCTGAAAAATCCAACAAATATGTTTTCTGCCAAGTGCCATGTCTTACAGTGACTGTTGAACCACACTGAGTCATTGAGTAGTGGGATTAATACACATATGGCATGTCTTTGGGGAAGTACAGCTGTGAATTAGCAGTTACTTTAGAGTCTAGAAGCTATAATTCAGACAGGATGTCCAACTGATCGTACGGAGAATAATGCAAAGTCCTGCATCTGGGATTGGTATAACTCCTGCAGTGGTATGGGCTGGGGCCATTTGGCGAGAAAGCGGCTTTGCTGAAAATTGCCTGCAAGTTGTGGTGGTCAAGAAGCTGAACATGGGTCACCAGCATGCCCGTGCACCAAAGATGACCAGATGGGCTGTATTAGCAGGAATTTAGACAGCAGGCCCAAAGAACTGATTATTCCTCTCTGTTTGGCACTTGGGAGACCACATCTGGAGTGTTGTGTCCTGGTTTTGGCTCTCCACTATAAAAAAAGGACATTGACATACTGCAGCAAGTCTAGTGAAGGGCCATCAAGACACAGGGGACTGAAGCACATGACTTACGGGAAAGGAACTGGGTTTGTCCAGCCTCAGGAAGAGAGACAAAGGGATGAAATACAACTATCTAACAGGAGGATGAGGAGCAGCTAGAGCCAAACTCTGCTCAAAGGTACAGTGATAGGGTGAGAGGCGATGGACACAAGTTGGAGCAAGAGAAATTCCAATCAGATATAAGAATATTTTCCTCTATTAATACCACGGATCTTCTATTTGCAGCACTGAGGCTCCACACGTGTAGAGAGTAACACTGTGGATTTTGAAGAAGATTTATTGGAGTGAGCTAGAGTAGATTACAGGCATTGTGCTCTTCTCCAGTTTCACAAATCTACATTAGTATTGCTTGCTGTAAGGCTTGTTTTAATAATGTGGAACAGATCATGTAGCCCTTTTTTCATTTCTGGTAACATGCATTTGGCCTTAATCAATTTTTATTTTACAGGGAGCAGTTTTTATCATAGAACTTATGTTTTATTTTCTATAACTGGCAAGAAGCACAAAATACTTGTACAAATCAATTCAACATGAGTCTATATTTCAGTCTGTAACAGTCTGTATCCAAGTATCTCTGGGAAGTAGTAGGGCTTTATGTTGTTCAGTTCTTAAATGTCTTTACATTCTGGAATATTGTGGTATAAATGTGGTATGTGCTCTGAGCTTTTAGGTATTCTCTTTCTATCTCAAGGTGCTGTGGAGTCTTTATATTTCACAGAGGATCATCTAGTGTGCCAGACTGGTAGGAACCCCAGAAGAACTGCTGTTAGGAAACTTTCAGGTGGCTGAGTCTGCATTTGGTGGGAGATGCACCTACAGCAGGGGAACGGCTCATGGCATCCATACTGTTCATGCTTTCTCCTGGGCCCTTTCCTATGGGACCGAGGCTCAGTCTTTGCAGCTATGGCAGCTGCTTGCTCCATTTCTCTCTTCTCCAGAAACCTGAAAATCTTAGTGAAGACTTTGATCTTCTATCTTTCCAGGGCAGCCACCTGTTTGAAACTTGCATACAAGGTCTCTTATTTTTTCTTTTCCTCTCTGAAGATGTAGCTCTTTAATGCTTTTAAATAAGCTCTCAAATGTGTGACTATACCTTCCATAATAACTATGAGTCTTGTGTTCCGGAAGACCATGGGTGAGGTCACTGGATTTCCCTGCAGACATTTCTTCAGGAACATGTCTCTACAGCCTGTCATGTTACACTCAAATCGTATAAAAACTGAAATACCAATATGCTTATTTTTCTGTAGATACAAAATGAATACAAACTGTAATGATTTAAAAAAAAAAATTCATAGTACCATATGGGGGAAAATGCCCAGGATCATGTCCAGATGGGGTTTGAATATCAGCAAGGATGGAAATTCCATAGCCTCTCTGGGCAACCCCT
Source organism: Eurypyga helias (assembly GCF_000690775.1). Lineage (NCBI taxonomy): Eukaryota > Metazoa > Chordata > Aves > Eurypygiformes > Eurypygidae > Eurypyga > Eurypyga helias. The sequence goes on along the minus strand of NW_010243857.1, from coordinate 75,729 downwards.
TCTGGCGTTCAATCACACAGTAAAACAAGTTTGTTTGTTTGTGTGTAAACAGTATTTCTTGTATTTCAATTTTTGCCCCTTGCCTCTTGTCCCGTAATTGGATACCACTGAGAAAAAACTGTCTCTGTTTTCTTTACATCCCCCACCAGGTATTTATACACATTGATAAGACCCTCCCTGAGCCTTCTCCTCCTAGGGCTAAACAATCCCAGCTCTCTCACCCTCAATTTGTATGAAGGATGCTCCAGTCCTGTAATTGTCTGACTGGCCCTTTCCTGGACTCACTCCCTTAAGGCTGTGTCTGTCTTATACTAGGGAGCACAGAATTGGATCCAGTGCTCCAGGTGAGGTCCAGCAGAACTGAGCAGAGAAGAAGGATCACGTTCCCTGAGACACGGCATTGTAGGATAGTTCTTTGGACTCATCTAGCCTTTGGGATAGAACAAGGCCCAGGAAAACAGGAATCAGAGAAGAAATCAACTGATACTTTCTCTTTTATAAAATATTTTCCAGGCCTACTGTGTTTGTAAATAGTATTAAATGAAATTATAAAACTGAGACATAATATAATCACGTAACAGCAGCCAAAGAATAATGATAGCAGCATTTTTGCAATAGAGACTTAACTACATCAAAAACCAGATTTCACAGCATTTCCAAAAAAACCCCTAAGCATAGGTTCATCCAAAACCCACAAAACCCTCAAGTCACTGGGGAGAGACTTACCCGTGTTCTTCTCTGTGGGGATAAACAGGTATCCGGTGTGTGACAGATGAGGATGGTACATGTGGACTTCTCATGCAGGGCAGCTGTTGGGAATTTTCAGCAGGTGACCCAGCAGCTGTGGTCACAGTGTAGGTGAGTGACCACGTGTAGGATTGCATAGCTCCTGCAGACAAACAAGCATTAAAGGAATACAGCCAACAGGGACTGCTGGTCATAGAGGTGTTATGCTTTGGGACGGTTACAGGAAAGAAACCTAATAGGCACCAGTAACGGAAACAGCATCGCCCACAGTGAACACAACGGTTATGCCTGAGGCATAAATAAAAATACAAATAGATCAACTGGGGTGTGCAAAGATCCAAAGGTAAGAGACATGTCTGAAATAGCTCAGACCGTGAAGTTTCAGCATGGTATTGTAATTTGAGGCTACCGTTTTTTCAGAAAAAATGGGATAGTACTTAGAAATGCAGGAACACCAGTGCTAATGCTTGTCAGGCATGATGCACCAAACCCTGAGGTCTCTCTCACATGAAGTGGGCTTCTGGCTTCAGAGTTTAGCTCTGAGGCTGCTCAGGTCTGGAGTGAGGCAGGAAGTGTGATCAGAACAATGAAGGATTAGAAAAAGTTGGGTGTTACGTAAATAAATTTCTTGAATCCTCTCGCAGTGTGTATCTCTTCCCCCCACCCAACTAGGTACCAGCCTTCGTAGTGGCAGCACAGGGGTAGATCTCCAAATTCTAACAAATAAACAGAAATAGCCCAGCCGTTTTCTTCCCGCAAATACAGTTTCTTTCTTCTTTCAAGGTGGCAGGGGCTGGACCTAATTTATTTTTTCATGTAGAGCACTTGTGGGAAGAGCAAAGCAAAGAAGTGGGTTTTCCATTTTGCTTGGAAGGTGCTGAGTTTTTTAATCATCCTGATCCCTTCCAGGCAGGAACTCCAGACTCATGAGCCAGCTGCTGAGAAACCTTTGTCCTTTGCACACACCCCTCTCACTCAGGAGGCTGACAGATCCATTGTTCCAGTATAACATAGCTCTTGCTGGAGGTCATGACCATACTGGCTGAGATTACCCTGCAAATGAGGACCAGAACACTGAATTTAACCCAGTGAGAACACTGGTTTGGGGGTCTCTGGCCACTCTTGACTCTTTTTCACTACCTAAAAGGAATTGCAGGAGGTGGCACTTTTTTCAGTGTGGATTCTAGGACTTCCTGTAGCATGAAAGGGACTAATTCAGAGGAGGAAGTGATTATATCACCAGGTCTGTGTCCACTCCATGGCTGTGGGGAATGAAAAGCCTACCTAAGATGTGCATAATTTTCTTCAGGCGTGTGGGATTTTATTTGGCAAAATCAGATGAATAATTTTTTGAAACAGGAAATGCATAATTCTGCATACGAATGAAGGCATTCTGAAATTCAGCAGGTAAATCCACCATGGAATACTCCAGCAGGGTGTCATTTGGTGCTCTTGCATCCCGGGCTGTGTTATGACCAAGGATATTTGTGCAAGGCCTGTTTTCACACACCTGAATTTTCTGTCACCAGCTCTTGAATTTTCAGTCTTTCATGTCTTCCCATCGTAGAGGACCACTGAAATCCCTGAGACCAAAGAGGAGGCATACACATTTGAGCTAGCACATCGGTGCTGCTGTGGCTGTGGGCAGTCACGGTTCCTTGAGTTGAGGAAAAGAGTTAAAGGAGGCCTACCTTCCCTAGAAAATACAGTCTATGTGGAAAGAGTCAAAACTACTCATGCGGTCACCAAATAGCTTCGTTTGAAAACAAGAGAAAAACTGTTTTGAAAATATCAACAACTTGTCTGCGGAGTATTTTGGTGAGGCATTTCAGTTTCAAAAGGTCAACATTTTCCTAGTGTTATTTTCCAAAAGAAAATTTGAAACTTCATTTCAAAACAGGCCTAAATTCAAAAGGCAAAGCAAAGAGAAAAGAAGGACAATGAAGATTGTGGGGGGAAAAAAAAAAACCCCAAACCCCAAGCTTATCTTTAGGTAATATTACTGGGCTTTTTTTTCACTTTTAAATTCACCATAAAACAAAATTTTGACTTTGACCTGATTTTATTTTTTCCAAGAAAAAATTTGGCTATTGAGCCAAAAGTCTCATGACCTTCTCAGCTCTTACAAGAAGTGGTAATAACAGGCCTAAAAGACCTTTTGCATATTATTAAATATGGTTAATATAACTGGACCCAGACATTGTGACCCTCCTTTTCCTTTTTTTTTTTTTTGAAAAATAGTAGGGATCGTATCTTAGTCTGAGGAAAATGAGTCAGCCCAGGACAGCAAGTTGTTTCATGTGCTCCCTGTGGAAGGTCACTCCTTGGATGCAATAACTTGGCTACTCCTGGCATTCAAGTCTAACTGGCAGCTACCTCAGTTCAATTTTAAAATAAACGTTTAGAGTGAAACATGCTTTGTGCCCGTCCAGACAGCACAGAAACAAATATAGAGGGTAGGTCTTGCACTGGAAGAGTTGTGAATATCTTTAATTTTCCTAAGCAAGAATTGTCCCCAGTACTACAGGATAGTACCTCACCCAGCTGCTCTAGGAAATACTTTCTTTTGGAGGTTATGGTTTAGAAACAAGTGTATGTTGGGTTTACTCTGGAATTACAGGGAGACAGAAAGCTGTTCAATTTTTTTTTTTTCCAGGATGTTATTGAGAACCTACAGCTGCCTCACTTCTGTTTGACTTTGTGGAAGGGATGCCATTATTTTCAGTGACCTAGTCACAGAGAGGAAGAACAGAAGAAGACAAAAGCTTTGCAGATATGTGTATGTATATATCGGGTCAGCCAGGACACTGCTAACATTGTGGTGGGTGGAAAAGGAAAAAACCCAGTTTTTCATAGTTAGTTTTTTAACACCTGCCTATGTCCCAGCCCTATATGATTAAATTCCTCAACTGGCTGTGGAATTGAACTCCAGGAGATGAAGTCTCTTTTAGATATGACTGAACCCAACTGAACTGCTTTCTGAAACAAGCAAAAACAATAGTGATTGAGCAACATTTTGCTCTGCTTTGTGTTCTGAACATGCAGGGTTTGATTAAAGTAGGGAAGTTCATTCAGTATTACTCCTTTTTCTTTTCTCTTTTAATGAAAAATTTGATTTTGAGGGTACTAACTAAGAGGCCATCTGACCTATGAGGGAGCCAAATATAAATGGAACTGCTGTCAGTCCAACAACAGCCCTGTTGTCATTGGTGCCATCACGTACAGCAGTGCAGAAAGAAACAGATGTTGCTTCATGATGCTGCATTTTATATTTCCTTTATGCTGGAGTAAAAGACAACTCAGGTACAAGCAGGACACTCACAGCACTGTGTATTATGTCTGACAGTAAGCAGTACTATCAACCTCAAACAGTCAGAAGTCTGGAGTCAGACCCCTGTTCTGCCTTCACATAACAGAGGTGATGTTAACTATCAGCTTTAGAAAAAACACAAATCCTGACATTTGGAAAGGGAGAATTGCGTTTTGAATTTGGAACCTCTGACTTTTACACTCTGCAGTTATGAGAATTCAGCTCTGATTGTTGAAGAAGAGCTGATGTTCTCATATACTCATATGAGTCCAGGAGCTGAAGCTTTCAGAAAACAACAAAACCAGAAATTTGTTGTAGTCACACACACAAATATGAGAGGAGGTAGCTCTGTGCATGTATGTCCTGTGCCAGCCTCCCAGAACTTTAATACCTAGCCTGGACTTGGAAGAACAGTGACCTTAAACGACCATTGCTGACCTGAAGAATTATTTCACACTAACATTTTTTGAAACTAAGCAGTAAACTGCATAGATTAGGTTACTAACATATTAGGAACCACTTACAATTGAGAGTTCATTTTGCGTTGTCTAAAACCCAGTGCATTGGCAAATGAGTAATCACAGCTTTAAGAGGGGCTTTAAGAGAGAACAGCATAGTCAGCTATGTAGCTATCACTTTTATGACAATATTGTTGCAGTTTGAGCAATCATTAATCTGGCCTTTGTGATTTAGAAAGGATGGAGACTAATTATCCTTTTAAATGTCTAGTAACTTAACAAAAAGTTTTAAATAAAATGTTAACTTAGCCATGCCAGATGTTCTACCACAGAACGCTACATACAGGATTTACCTTTCTTTTGCTCAGCATCATGTACTTTCAACAGTTTAATTTGCTGGTTTTGTGCTGACCACTGACTGAAGGCAAAAAGGTTGAAATGTAAGTTTAATAGTTAACCTTTATTGCTAATGCCACAAGCAAGAAAGTTAATGATCCCTTAAATTGGGGAACTGAGAGCTGGTGGTAGCCAATGGAACTCGTTCTCAAGACTGGCAAAGCATTTGTAGAGTTTTACATTTACCTCATAAAAGACACATAAGAAAATCAATAGAGAGTACTTAAAATATATCTCTCTAGAAGAGAGGTTCCTGTTCCAAAGTAGTCTATATATTAATGCCACAAATCTGTATGTGGAATAGTCTGATTATATGTAACACATCCTCAGCACTCCTATTTTAAAGTACAGCGATTTTCTGCAGCTGAAACGTGGTTGTTATTTTGCATTACTTTATGTGAATGACCCCGCATTCCATGGCGTAATGGTTAGCAAACTAAAAAGTTGATCAATTCATCTACGTGATGGACGTGGGAAATGGAGGTATTTCTAATTGCCCAAATCAAGACCAGGAAATAACCACGTACTTATATTTAATCTTAATCAGACCACTACTTGCATTGACAAATTTGACTTGTGCTAGACAAAAATTATTTTCACACTTGCAAAAGCGAGACTGTACCAGACTGTAAGAATAAAATCCAATTCAACCAAACAAGAGTTTTTAAAACACGGAAAAATGAAAAGCTGGGAAAAACAGGGAGCTAAAATATCAAAAATTGTTTTCTTGCTTAAGAAGTTCTGCTATGGGAACAACTACGTCAGGTTCTACTGCCTGTACTGTGGGAGTAGGTCCTTCAACCATTGTTCCCAAATAATCCAGTTTCTGGCTTGAGACTTCAAAGTAGCAGACCTTGGCCTTACCAGGACATGAAAAAACAGAGAGAGTGAGAGGAATAAACCAGACTATAATAAAATAATAAACAAGATGAAAACAAAAAGCAATTGCATTTGTAATGTTTGTGTGAGCCCATTCCCTTGCATTCGGGAGGAATATGTGTGATCCATGCAGTTCCCAGGCCCTCCCAGATCTGCGCCTGAGAACACCCAAGTCAAGCAGGCTGAAGGTGGAAGCTCAGACAGCTGACAAACAGGCTATTACATAGACACAGAATGAGCTTGGGGTGAATGGCTACGACAGTCGCTGCAGCCTAAACACAAGTCCCTCAAATCTCCATTCCTGTCGATGCCACTGCAGAGCACAGTTCCCTACTTTTCAGTTCTACTTCTGGGTACAGTTCTGCCTCATACTGGTTATGGTTATAACATCACAACAATCCCATTGGGCCCCAATGCCTAAGGTCAAGTTACCCCCAAGATCAAGGTCTTGGCAAGACTCGAACATATACGTCACCTCCAGCTTTGCCTGACCCAAAGCAGTGTGCTCAGCTGCCACGTCTGGGAATCACGTGCCTCTTGTCTAACTGTCTGTGGCTAATCCCATCTTATTTCCCTCCTAAAGATGGTATTGATTCCAACGGTATGAAAACCTGAAGTTTTGATGTAGGGACAAATGTTTTTAAATCTCCTTCCACCACAACTATGCATTGTGCTTCCCTGTGGCGCCTTTGAAAACATGAAAAACATTTGTCAGGAAGATTTATTAGTTGTTTAGCTTCGGCCAAATTCTCCAGTGTGGTAAATCATCACTTTCTGACATTCTTTCATGAAGGTTTTGTAACTTTTCTAGTATGTCACAAAAGTGATAGTTTCCACATTCTGATTATAGACCCATTTCACTGAGGAGCAGCAAAGCTGGAATTTCACTGCCTGGAACGCCTTCTGAAAGTCATTGACATTTCTGCCTTTTTTTTCCATGAGTTAAGAAAACACTGCCTTTTGATCATACAGGGAGACTTTCCTGCCCACATCCAGAAGGTAACGAGTGAGTTTTACACTGAAGGACAGAGGAAGGTTGCCCATTTGAACAGACCAACCAAGAAGCCAGTCTCATGCTTATTGTTTTCTGTCAATCCTGCCCACAAGTTGAATACCTTTAAGCACAGATTTTTTTTCATCTGTGGACCCACCACAATACAACCACCTCATGAGCTGCCATTAGAGTATGCAACTGAAAATAGGCTTCAGACACATAATGCTTAGTCTCCAACATTGAAAGATGAAAGTTATCAGCGATAGTTGGGTCTCAAACACATTGAATGATATCCAATTCCCATTTTACCCACTAGGAATTCCTGAACCACTCGTGGTTCAAGATTTTGAACACCTCACTAAACCTTAAAGTATCTGGCATGTTTCCTTGAAGTATATAAACCATCCAAACATCAGATCTTTTTCCTGTCAGACTGCACATCACGTTTGGGTACAGTGAGAAGGCATAACTGACACTTTAAACAGATTTCCGTTTGGGAAGGCTTCTCATCTCCTGAAAGCCAGCACATCATGTTTTCATGCTGTTTCAGGTGACCAAGTACAACAGCCACCTTCGGGCAGCTGCAGCTGCCATATGCCTACCCACCTGTTGTAGCCGCTATGCCACCGTATTCTGGGGACTGGTTGCTGACGGGCGAGGGGGCAGAGGGCACTTCCACCGAGGTGGCAGATTTAGCTGGGGAGAAGGGCACTGGGGAGGGAGTTGGAGGGGCAGGTTCACTCAAAATAATTTCTTCTCGTATTTCTGCTGCAGGATGAGAGAAAAATCATCAAACACAGTTAAAGGTAGGGTCAAGGAACACTGAGAAACTAAATAAGAAAATCAATTACTGCATGATAAGAAAATCAATTACTGCTGCATTTCAAGAAATGCAACACAGGAATCACAAATCTTGGAAAGAAATACTGCCATAACATTCAGCATTGGAAGCTTCAGCATACCTTCGAAAGACCTCTTAAGGGAAAGTGCTACATTTCCTGTTGTATAGATCGGAAACTCATGCCCAGACAGCTTAAGGTTTATACTCCTGTAATATACTATTAGATACCTAAACTGAGGAGTCCTGTCTGAGCCAGGCACTCCTATTCCTTCTAGAGACATTGGAAAGAAGCGGGAATCTCCAGGGAATTCTAGTGGCTTTTAGTCATGACCTCCTCTCTTCATTGCCTAAAGAGGATGGCTCTGGATAGCTGTAGCTGCTAAAGCTGTTTGGACAGTATGCAAGGAGAAGCAACTTGTTTGTCAAAAAACACAAGAGGCTGTGGCAGGGCAATGAATTAAATCCAGGTCTTTCAACACGTAGAACATATTACCCTAATCACTGAAATATTCTTCTCTTCCCATGAATATACAGGGTGGGAAATTAAGCCACAGCTAAAATGAGGAGTGAAACTTCCCCAAAGTGGCGGGGGTTAACGGGAGATGGAGGGAAGACAGATCACTGAGGATCAATCATTGCAAGGGGCTGCCCTGAGCAGAGACCAAAGGCAATCTCTGCTCACTTCTGTTCTGGTGAGTCAGTGCAGAGTGAGTGGAGCAAGACTCGGGATCAAGTCTCTACAGGCACTTAGGACGTAAGCATACCAGAAACAATAGATTTAGAGTTTGTCTTTGCTCACTTCTCCAGTCTCTCCCTCTTATTTTACTGGGAAAAGCCATTAATATCAGTGAATTTATTTAGTGTTAAACCAGGGTGAGAGAGACAATCAACTGGGTTCACTGAAATACAATGGTGGCTTAGACTAACTGAGGTGAAAGGCTCAGTACAAAGATCTCTCACTGAAACACTGAGTGTGAGCTCCGGAATGGGGTTCAGACACCCAGAGTCACATCATGAACCAGGCAGGCCTCTGTCAGACTGTATTAACCAGGGCCACCTCCTCACAGATGACTTATTTCAAATCATGACGGAACTGAGAAACACTTCGCTCCTAGATAAGCCTCCCTGGGTTAGACAAGGATAAAGAAATGTCCTAATGTAGTAACTAGTGAATCCAGAGGAACAAAACAACAAAAGATAAATAAAAGGACAAACTCACCTGTGCTTCCTTCCCCTTTCATTGCCCTCATTAGCTCATTAGCTCTCTCCTGGCAATGGAGTGATTCTAGCAGGTACAATACATAGTCATCGAACATCAAGTGAATAAGGTGAAAAGACCCTGGTAATAAAGTGAACAAACAAAAAAGCCATTGACTGTCTCAATACACTCATTAAAGCAATGATTGCGGTATTCAACACAAACAGTGCTGAGCAGGACTGCCTCCATGTACTGCTGTCACTGAAGGAGCTCTCCTACTCAAGGCAAGGGCTGGCAAAACAAAACTGGGGACTAGCTAGCTCCGCTCACTCCTGGAGTCACACAGGTTTAGGCAACCAGTTATTGTGGTTTAGGGTGCAAAGAGGCTCCCTAGCTGAGAAACTTTATGAAGACTTCTTCTTCCACATCAGCACTGAACAATTTAAACAATTACACTACAGTGGAGCTGTTTCCTTTTCTCTAAAGGACCAGACAGAAGTTTCTGTCAGAAGCAGAATCCTGGATTGGATGCCTTAGCAGCACATTGTGGTATGAATTTTCTGAACTACCTGTGTCACTGGACAAAGAAATGAGAGGCTATCAATATGAGAAACAATCTTCCAAATCTCCTGATGATATATCTCCAGTGCATTGCCTGGACTGGATGAGACACGATTAACTGCCAAATGTACAGGCATTAGCAGCAAATATGGATGTCTTAAAGGGAAAGATTTGTGCCAAAGCTTTGCTCTGTCATACTTCTACTACTACATTGTATTTTCCTAATTATCAGTTGGAATCATATCAGCAGCATAACATTTGGCCTGTTTCTGTGCTTACCTCTGAAGATGCCACTGATACTGTCTCTTAGCTGCCATGACAGGAATGTGAAAAACTTAAGGACTAAAGGACTAAAGGATTTAAGGGCTAAGGACTAAAAAGGGAAGAGTATGGACAAAAGAAAACAGGTGAGATGGAGTAAAAAAAAAAAAAAAAACCAAAAACCAAACACACTTTGAAAATTAATAGTAAAAAGAGGTTGTATGGATAGCTATCTGCCACAAATCCTCAAGTAAGATTTGAGTGCAGATGGAGAACTTCTAATGTTGTTAGGAGGAAGGACTGGGTGATGCCATGGACTAGAGCAATGGAAGGGAAATTTAATAGCACGCTGTAAGAAGTTCTGCCCTTAGAGATTTATCTTATCCTCTGATTATACACTTCCTATATAGAGAAAGAAGTATTAATACTATTGCACAAGGCACTGGTGAACCCTCACTTAGACTATTGCATATAACTCTGGTCGCCCGTGTTCAAGAAAAATGAGTACAAGTTGAAACTGGTATGGAGAAGATTACCAGGAGGATGTAGGGCATGGATAATAGATTTCAAATGACTAAAAATGCACGGCTGGCTTCATTTTGCAGAAAGGAAGTGAGTTGCTTCCCATAATTTATAAGGAAGGATACATGTCAGGGATGGTGAAGAAATGTTTGCCCTAGAGCACACATAGCCACAAAAATAGATGTGTAAGAAGAAACCATAGATGCATTTCAGGGGAAAATTAGAGGAGCAAGTTGTCGGAGTTAGATATTGTGTAGTGACCTCCTGAAAGGAATAACATTCATCTGCAGGGGAAGACAGAAAAGTATCAGGATGGAGTTTGGTGAGTTTATGCAATCGACTCCATGACACAGAGTACCTGTAACAGCTCCAGATGGGATTTGATCACACAGTGTGGTTGGGGTTTTTTTCCTAATCTCCTATGTTTATTTAGACTTGCATGGAGTATTTAATACATGTTCATATAAGTCATTAAGTAACTCCAGCAAATGCAGTCAGGTTAAAATAATAGCCAGTCCAGCAGCTGGCTTAATCCAGAGAAAGATCACCAGCTGCAAGCGAAATAGAGATCAATTACTGCCAGCCACGCAAAAAAGAGACCCCATCTCATCCAGATATGTTCTTTTTGAAATTCCGTTACTACATTTTGAGGAGAAATACTTCCATGGGAAAAAGACACAACAAGTTTCAAATTCAATTCAATTTCATAATGATTGGTTTCTTCACAGGAAAGTTGGGTTTGGCTGGGGATACTAGCTTTTGCCAAAACAAAGCGTAACTACCCCTGCTCCAACTGTACTCAAACATACTGTTGAAGAGCAGAAGTGGTTTGAAAGACCCTACATCCTTATACAATCCTAGCTGACAATTCAGCTTTCCGAGCGACTCTGAGCACATTCTTTTCCTTTGTGACCCGGATGGTCTTTGTGCTGCATTCTCTCACTCCAAGCCTGCGTGGCTTCTGTCGGCAGCGGGAGGCGAACACGCGCCTTTGTGCTCCTGGGCGAGGCAGCGCCGAGAAAGGACGCGCGTGATTGCAGCGGGCAGGAGATCTTCCGCTGTTGATGAACCTGAAGCGTTTGGGTTTTCATTCGTTTCACACATCTATGCAAATCAACTTGGTGACAGGTTTCCCCAGCCTTGCAAGGGTAAATAGCAGAGATCTCTTAACTACCGCAGAGGATTTGTTTTTAGAAATCTTTGGGGCTCAGAATCTCATTAAATAAAATCCTATTCAATTTAGCAGTACAATAGAGACAGCAGACCTGGCTGACCACCTCGTTACTGACCTAGTGTTTCCCCAGGGGAAACCTAGATTACCAAGAATCTCCGCAAAATGCTCGCTCCTCTTCTGACTACAGTTTTTCGGTGGGAAGTTTCTGTTGACTTCAGTGTAGTTACTACCGGTAAGTACTTCTAAGGTGAGAAAAACAGGCCAAAATGCTGGCAAACTTCACGTGGTGGTGTAAAGCTCAGGGTATTTCATGCTTCCCACCAAACCAGCTCTTGCTCAGCATTAATTAAAAAAAAAAAAAAAAAAAAGTTGCTTCCAGTTTCATGAAAACATTTGGAAGTACAAACCCTAAACACTAAAATGCTAGCAAGCAAACAACAAAACCCAAAGATTTGCTATTTTTAAAGAAAAGCCTTTAGTTTTGGGGGGTCTAGTGCTTTATTTTGAAGACTTGGGTTTGGCAATACTGAATGCAGCATTTAAAAACACTCTGGTGCCCTTGTCACTCTTTTGAATTTCTCTCTTCCTCTCCTATTATTTCTCCCACTGTGTATTTTTAAACTCTGTACAGAGTTTTTGAGCCCAGAATTTGCGTGAAAGACACTAGACAAACAAGTTGCTGGTACTGAATGAATGCAATATTTTTACATTTTTAAATGAGTCAAATGAAATGTAAGCTATAGAGTGAAACCAATCTCAGGGCACGCATTTCAACTACTCAGTGAATAGCTACTGAGCACGAGGTACAATAATTTATTCTGTGTTTGCAAGCTACTGTTTTTCACATGAACCTATTTGGTTCTTTCAAGTATAACTTTAAGTAGTGAAACGGATCCCACTGTGGCTGGCAAAGCATACGCTTCTTTAGGAAGAGGTAAGAAGTCATCCATGAGACTGTAGTTACAATAATCAATAGCATTTGGCTCTAATGTTCAGGAGTTAACAGAAATCATGGCAATGATTACCCAGCTAATGTACAGTAAGTATCAGCAGCTTATTAACAGATACAGCAATTATGTGTAAGTAGCAAAACAACAGTGAGATTTCCAGATCTGGAGAAAATCATGGAGCTTCTATGGCTAATTGGTTACTTTATACACTGGATGCATTACTCAAACACTGCCACCAACTGTGCCTTTGATATGCACAGACAGGAAGGAGGGAGGGAGGGAGGCAGGCAGAGAGAAAAAGGGAGAGGGAGTGAGAGAGAGAGGAGCTTTATTTCTGCTGGGGATTGTTTCAACCTGCCCATTGCCACCACGCTTAAAAGCTTTGCAGAATCAAATCTCTGTGCTAGCCAGTCCAGTGCCAGGTATTCCAAATTCCTCCCATCAGATTTCTGTATCATATAGTTCAAAGATAAAAATATACTGTCCTGTATGTAGTAAAGATCCCATCACTTAACACATTGTTTTACTTTTTTAAAAAAATTACACAGTGAGCATCTGAGTCTGTATGTTACTTGAAGTGGAAAACATCAATAAAAATCAGTCCACCCAAATGGCTTCTAATTCAGTAAAAATGCAAAAGTTTTTATCTAAGTTAAGAACAAAGATATATAGATGTAAATAGAATAATAGATTAGTCTTTGTTTTTCTCTATAGAGCTCGCCTAAATGCACATATTATTCAGAAAAACTGGAAGGAACTGCGTTAATTTAAGCACAGAAGAGTTGCTGCCATTTAGCTCTGAGCCGGTTACATCTAGGGGTTATTCTTTTGGAACTTGCTCAACTCTGATTCACCAGCAATGGGTCAAATGGCCTTGCAGTGAGAGACTACCGTCATCAGTACAATCTACTATAGATTTGTGCCCATGGCTAAATAACATTCGGGACATTTTGGGGGAAACAAGGTAGGGATAGCCCAGGCTTCTGCCTGATAGATATGGTTTTGGTATCATTCTCCCCTTTGAAAACCTGAAGGCTGAGATCTCCTCCGGCCTCCACTGGAGTTGCACCTGAGCAGGGAAAACTCCACCCTGGATAAAGCAAGGTTAGAATAGGGACTAAACGAACGCTTGTCACACCACCTCCCGGGAGAGAACCCACCTGGCAGGCTGCAGACCTCTGCAGCTCAGCAGTGCTTATGTGGTTTGTACAAAGTGGAATAATTCCAACTGAAAAGGTGAGAAAACCCTCCCAGAGGCCAAATCTTCTAGCCCTTTGGTTAGAGATCTCGTTCTGGCAGTGATTAACACTGCTTCAAGACGGCTCAGGCAGGCAACTGTGGTCTAAGCACCAAAATGTGGCAGATGGAAAAGAATTCCCTTTGATTTTACTTTTTTAAAAAGAAAGATTTCCAAATGTGATGAAAATCCCAAACTGTCTCAGCTTCACACCAAACATAATGCCTTAAAAAAACCAACCAAACAAAAAAACACAAAACAAAAACCAACCAAACAAAAAACCCACACCAACCAGAATTCTGGCTCTGGCAAGACACATCAACTATGACCAGAACATTCTATCCCTGACTGTGGTTACATATAAACATATCAAATTAATGTTCACAGGTATCTGTCCATTTATGGAGAAGCATGCATTTGTACACACAGATAATCTCAGGAACTCAAAAGACAAACAAAAACCCCAAAACCCTACACACTTAGCTGAGCAGTTAGAGTTCTCACAAAATGAGAAATTCAAGACCCAAATTTATAACAGAGGCAACAGGTAAGTTATTTAAGTAAACCTGATACATTATACTGTAGTGGGTCCCAAACTCAACCCAACAAATAATTCTCAACCTTCTCATTTACTCGCTTCATGGCAACTTCATACATGTTTGAATGAATAAGTCAGAAATCACAGCTGCGGGTCACCGTACAGACCCCCACTGTCGTCTAATAACTATGTGGGGAATCCCCGTTTGATTAAAGTTGTTTGGTGATCAATGCTCTGAAACAGAAAATGCTTAATTAGGTTACAAATGTAACCCAAACAGGAATAAAAGTAATGTTGTATGTGCAATTCAGTAGCAATAATGTATCCTTGGGGCAGTTTAATATCAGCATCTCATGACCTGTAACAGTGTAGCCTCAACAGTGCAGTAATGCAGGATGTATTTTCATTTGTTGGATAAGGGTGAGTTCCACAGGTTGAGATTAAGTTTGCAGCAACAAAAAGGGCTAGAAAACAAAATTCAGTATTTATTCAAGACCCACAAAAAGGGATTTTTGAACACTGGGGGAAAGTACACTGTTAAGCACTATCAGCTACTTTTATGCCCACCACAAAAGAAAAGCTACAGTGACTCGAGGAGAAAATGAGTCCTAAAGAAGGTGGAAAATAGATGTGACCGGGACATTGGTGCTGAGAACACAAGCCAGCAGGTGGAAATTGTGATCATCTTGGGGATACTCGCTATCCTGCTGTCTGATGGTGACTCACTAATACCTGTTTGGAAAAAATCTGTACAATGGGAAGCCAGTGAAAGTAGTTTCAGATTAAAATATAAATACATATTGTGCCTATCTCTGATGGTATCTGAATTTATGCTATTAGATGGTTCTAACAGCATAAAGGACATCACAGCTCAACTGGCAGAAAACCTGTCAGTTGTTCAATGCAGGATGTTCATAAATTCATTATGAATCTTCTATTTACATTATCAGACAAATGTGCATTTATAAAAAACACCCCTCATGCAAAATCTGGTCCCGAGTGACTGCAAATGTCAACACTCATGGCTGAATTCCTGCTTTTAACTGATTGTAATCTGTACTGTTTGTATCCCCAGGTTCAAGAAAAAGCCCCTTTGGAAACTGTGTAGAAAAGCATCGTGCTTTCTCATTTAAAAAGTAAAAGCCTATTTTTCCACCCTGCCTGAATTCTAAGAGAACGGAAGAGCATCTGTATAGAAACATGCTCGTTTTGCAAAGACTAGTTTAAAATGCTACATCCTTTATAAGCAGAGCTGACAAAGTGGTTCGCTGGAGAGCTTTTCATCCACTTCAGTGCAAAGTCGTCCCTCTCAGCACAGCACGTGGTCAGAGCGGTTGGGTAACTGGGCTCACTTTGCACTGAAGTGCTTTAGGGAATGCTCCTGTAATCGACTCCTCCAGCTGACCTGTGCCTGATCTCTCCAGCTAACAGCAAACAGAAGGAAGCGGTAACGTTTTCAGCTCCCCTGGCTACATCTTGAAGACAGACATCTGAGCATTATTTCCAAATGTCAGTAGCCCCAACTCTTTTTTTAAGAGCCCTGGACTCGTGAAAACTGTTTGTTTTCATTTAAACTGTACATTACAATATCTTTTTTTCACTATGGCATGCAATTATTACAACAAAATGAAAGTACCAAAGCTGGGTGCACTGTGCAATGTCATGTCCCGAATCACCCGAGTGCCAAAACAGGACCACATCAGGAGGAACTGCTGAGCTACTTTCTTCAAAGAACCTTGTCTCTTGGCAGCTACCTGCAAGAAAACAGATGCATCTGACATGGAGAAACATTTATTTCTACCACCCAATACAGCTGAAAGATGCACATATCTGTCTCCATTTTTACAGTGAAAAATTACTTACCATTGTCTTCACATTAAAATATTTTAAAAAGGCAAAACAGAAGAAAAAAAACATACACAGAAAGCCACCTTGTGACTAGATACAACCTTCAGAAAGACGAAATCATAAAGCATTATTCAGCACCAAGAGTGAATTTCCTTTATACATGATGAAAGGACTGCCAAAAAATTGCTCTGATCTTCATCTTAATCTAACTACTTACATGTTTATTCTTGCTTCCTAGTGAAGGAAGCAATTTATAATTAAGCCTTCTTGGTCTACACTGAAAATTGATATTAATACTTCAATTAAATTTTACTATTGAATATAAAATCTTTTGTTCCTTCATATTTTTATGTTTCTGAATTCATATAGTCATTTTACTAGCAAAAATACTTTCCAGAAAGCACATCTTAGGCATCAACTCTTCAAAAACCTATGTACTATAAGCATTTGTGAGTTAAAGAATCAGGTTCATCCAATTAGCAAATAAAATTCATGTCAAGTTCTGCATGAAAACTAACAGTTATGGTCTGAATTTCAAACTGCATTCCACTATCTAAACAAAAGTTCCCCCAAACTATCAAAATATTTCAAGAAATCTGGGGAAGTGTCGGTTTTCTGTATGGATCTTTTGCAGCAGAGAGAGACAGATTTTTTTTTCCCCACCCCAGCTTCTCAGCTCTAACAACTGGAATGACGAGTTGAAATTCTAATAGAACAGCCTAATATGAAGTATAGCTGGTGTCAGAAGTGAACGCACATCGGTGACTCAGGTCCCCAGTCCTGCTTACCAACCTTTACAACACATCTGTCCACCATGGAATCCAGCCACTCGATGTACGACTCAATGGGGGACTGCTCCTCCAGAAGGTGATCAAACTCTTGGTACACTGGCAAAGAAAAAATAGCCTACCTCAGTACTTGCATTCCATTTTGAACAAAAGAGAAACAAATCACAAAAAGCTGCCAATAACATCACAGGTTTGCTGTGGGGTTTATAATAGATTGCTTAACTATAACAAATTTATCTTTCTTGGTGCTGACCCAATAAGTTTGCTTGCTCTCATATCTTGTTTCTACTGAAAGTGATGGAGTCATTGGAAGTGGTATTTTCATGTGAGCAAATCAGGACCTATTGTTTAAAATTAATCTTTTGATTTAAGCTTCAGTTGTCTGGCGTGCCCGGAAGTGAAAGTTTATGGGGTTCCTTACGAGGAGTGCGAATCTAGGCCTTGACCCTGGTGATGAAAAAAGGTCATGCATGAAATTGATTTAGAAGTGCATAAAGAATCTCCTAAGCACCAAGTGGATGAGTATTGTTGATAGGGCTCTCATCTGTATAATGCTTTAGTTGCAAAAACATGATTTAACTGCTGCAAATCATCTCTTTGCGATGCCAGACACACACACAATTTCCATAAACTTCTAATTCTTCAAAACAAATTGCCACCCATGCAAAAATGTTATACTTATTTTATCAAGAAGAGTTTCTAAAAGCCACTTCTAAACCTGTTAACCTCTCCCAAGTACACATAATACAGAAAGTAAAAACAACCAGGGCATTCAACTGCTGCTCTTAAAACTGCAGGTCTCCAGTTTATTTATGGGAGTCAGTGGCTGGAAGAGAAAGAATCGTGTGCTTTGACACCTTAAGAAACTATTGTTCACCTCAGCTAAAATAAAAGGCCCAATAAGTCAAGAAGAAAGATACTTTGTACCTGTTGTGTTACAGAATTGTCTCAATGTGCTACGCATTTCCATTTATGCTTAATTGTAAATAACAGGAGGAAGGAATTTCCCACCGTTGGAGAGAGTGTGAGGGAGGCGAAGGAGGCAAAGCCTAGAGATGATAGCTGGGGAAGTGAGCCAGAGAGGGTATCTGAGAATAACGCAAAGAACAAGCTCTCTGGTCTCCAAGATCAGAGAGACGAGCAGGGATGCATTTGCTTCACACCTGACTTTTAACTTAGGCTCGCAAAGGCTGGATGATCAGAAGCATTAGCTGGGGAAGAAAGGCAATAATGCTGTTTGGGCCACCCTTATCTGGTTTCATTGAAAGGGCAACCTCTCTTTGTTCAGAAGAGGATCACAGAGGAATCTAAATGCTTTCTCCTTACCTGAGTATATGGCTGGACAAAAGTGTCTGATACAACAGATGAAGTAATTCATATGCTGTGCAAAGAAGGGAGCAAGAGCGGAGAAACAGATCAGTTGCCTGCTTTGCTGCTGGAGCAACGCAACTGTGTACAACAACCCACCTGAGAAAAGCAACTGCTTGGCCCTCAGTGACTGTTAAAAATACCTCAACAGCATCGGAGGAAGAGGGAATAAAGAAGAAACCATGTCAGAGACAACTACCATAGCAGAACAGCAATGAGCTTCTCTTATACCCAGTGATTTTTCTCTGTTTTTCTCTAAGCTCGTTTATAGTTTTTTTTCCAGTCACAGTAGCTAGAAATTTTACTTTCTTGGTTATTAATACCCAGAAAGTGAAAGCAGGCCTTAATTCCATGTCATATGAGTCATGGAGGTGTGATCTTTGAAAAAATCTTTGGCCAGGTGGAGTAACATCAAAGATGGTGGTGGTGGTGAATATCTAAATTCTAGAATAATCTCTATACATATCTGCACATCTCAGTGGAATCCCATCTCATAATGAATATTCATATTAGGCTACCATTTCTGGGTAATTGCTTTTTGGACTCAATTGGCCTAAAATATGGAAAAATGTGTTCAAATCCATTCACATTCAGTAAAAATCCATTTGATTTGATTGCACATATGTTTGTATTTAAATAATTAGCATGTAAATGAAAAACTTTCCTAACCAGTAAGGATTTTCTGAATGAGAGCCAAAACTGTTGCTGCTCCTAAGGATTATAACTTTGAAAACTTTCATTCTGGGACAGTGGGAGGATGTTGGGTAGATACTGAAAACATAACAGACGACAGAAAGATGCATCCAGCTTCTGGACTCCAGTCTCACTCTATGCTACCACCTCTCCTGCTGCCATGTCCAGCTTCTATCTCCTCAAAAGGGAAGGGGTCCATGTCATGAAATGAATCACGGGT
>NW_010243857.1:8063-56715 GCF_000690775.1 Eurypyga helias | reverse complement strand
GAGGGTAAAGAGTACCAAGCACCTCTCACTGGAAAAGAGAGCTAACACGGAATGCGTGGCCCGTGCCTAAACTGGGGAGAACACTTCTAGTGTTTACATGGTGGGGGGAGTGCCAAAGTCAACCCTGCAGGGTCCAGTGTGCATGTGAGGGTGTCACCCCTCCTCTTCTCAGCCACTCACTGAAGGAGTTACCCCACTAGCAAACCTACCCTTGCAGGGCTCCCAGAAGAGGTTGCCTGGCTTGCTCCCCTTTAAGGCTGGTTCTGGATAAAAGATGACTGGTCCTCCTCAGGAGAGAGATGGCAACACAGCAGGTGGGTTCACAGGGAACTGAAGTTATGAATGATGCTAAAGACAAAGCTGGTCACCTCTGGTGCCTCAGAGGGACAAACTCAGTGTGCTTAGGGTTACACCTAAGCTTGCAACCATGCACACTTGCTGGACAATGCAAGTTAAATTTTATATTTGCAAAAGATCTTCGACACTAAAAGCAATTTGCCAACATCTCCAAAGTCACTTTTCAGTCCATGCCCTTCACTGTACTAGGCAGAATCTAAATTAGGCAATAATCTTGCTTGATATGAGGCTTTAACTTAAGGTAAAAGCTTATCCCATCAAATTATCTTGTTTATGAAAACACTGTGTAAAATGGAGATTCTTACAAATACACATTTACAAGAGACTCAGATACACAGGCACAGAAGTGTCATAGCCATTCCAAATCAACTCTCCTGCAATTCTACAGCAGGAGAGACTGGACGTTATCATACTCAACAGCTAACTCATAGATTTAGTTTTCTCAAGTTCATGGGAAAAAATCCTCCTGAATTTGGAGGCAAGTTTTGTGCCATTGGCTGTTCTGGATACTAGAAAGAAAGTCATCAATGGAAAAGTGCTCAGATCTACAGCTCAAAACATAAGGCCTTGGCAGGGCTTTGCCTTATATTTTGATAAATGTCTCTATATTTATCTTAAGCCTCCAAGCAAACCAATGGCTGAAAAAGCAATGTCACTTTAACTGAGCTTTTTTTTCCAACAGGAAACCAAGTTTGTCTGGCTTTGTTTGAGGGTTCTGCTCTTACATTGTATGATGAGCTTTCTGTGTTCCTCCCGTGAGTCCTCCATCGTATAGAGGGTTTGTTTGGTAATGCTATTCAGATCCACATTCCTCCAGTCCTCCAGCATTTGAAACGTGATGTCTGCACTGTGGATCACCGTTCTTGATGCCTGTAATCCAATCCAATCTATTCATTAGTTCATGGTTTATTAGGTTAAAAAATAGGCTTTATCCCCTTTTACGCTTCCTTAACTAGGCTCACTAACTTGATTCCCTTCATGGACCCCCACCTACCAGCTTGATGTCTTATGGACATTACAGGGCCCTCTAACCACAGAGAAGTCCCAAGTCATTTTGCCTACTTTAATCAACTGCAAGTATTTTGCTTGCATCTGCCACAAACCTCAGTGAATAACCCTAATCTGGTGGTGCTGTTGCTAAGCTCCTCAGTCTCTAACAGCAACGCTGGTTTTCTTGATCAGCTTCAATTCAAAACCAAAAAAAGCAACAAGAAAAATCAGGCCAAAACCAAACAAACCCAACTCAGGTTTGCACCCTCCCTCTTCCAAATTACGAGGACTCCCATTCTTCCCTCAGCCTCAGCCACATGAAAATGTTAAAGCTCATTTGCCCCCACATCAGATCTGCGTCTTGGCCAGTTGAGACAGGGGTCTGCTGTTGGTAATGGGGACAATGGGCTGAAAGGAAGTGACACAAGGTCATGGTCATATAACATACACCAGACCTTTGCAATTTAAGCAGACATGTTAACCCACACTGAGGTTATCATCTTCCCCAAGGAAATGATGCGTTGCAAGACTCCTTTATGTTAGCAAACTGTTTGATCCCAGGTCTGATGCAGAAGGTTGTGGTCTCTGTAACCTGATTTCCTCTGGCTCCCTATGGATCTCAAGTTCAGTAATGATCCATGATGTTTGGGTGAAGGTAGTACTGTCATCTCTGCCTCCACCACTGAACTAATGGAGGAGGAACTCTACAAAGAAGTCCTTGCAGGAGTGGTTTGGGTTTTTTTCTCCCCTACAGCTTCTTCCTGTGGGCTTCACCACTCACAGGGTTAACCTGGGGTCTTGGATACACCTTCCAAAAGTGGAGCTTTCAGCGTGACAGTGAAAACGGTCTGCTCCAATACATGGGTGAAACATCAATTAATTCTCTTAGG
Organism: Eurypyga helias; assembly: GCF_000690775.1. Classification (NCBI taxonomy): domain Eukaryota; kingdom Metazoa; phylum Chordata; class Aves; order Eurypygiformes; family Eurypygidae; genus Eurypyga; species Eurypyga helias. The sequence continues at coordinate 54,478 of NW_010243857.1, read as the reverse complement.
TTTTATGCTACACAGAATTTGGCCTCACAAATTTTCTGTAGGTAATTGTGATCTAAACTAACTGGTGAAAACCAAACACTTCAGAGTAGGTTATACATTCAATTGCTATGGTTGCAAGAATATTTCTATTTAAAATCCCAGTGATTCAACAATTTTGGTTTTTTTACTAATTTGCATTTGATATATATACAATTAGACTTTGAAATGTTTATCAGGCATACAAAAATTTTCCTTGCTTTGCAATACAAACCACTCTGAAATAAAATATTTCATGGAAATTAACCATCTCTTCATATCAAACAGTAATTTCATTTCACAAAATTTTCCTACTGAATTTAATGACCAGGGGTTGCCTGTTGTCCAGAAGAGCATTTTTTTTTTTTTCTGATTACTTTTTGATTTAGTAAAAGATGGTCACAATAAATTGGAGACAAACTGCTAACATGATCTTTTCCTCCTTGGGTAAAGTCCAACCTGCCAACTCATAAAACTATTTGAAAAGTCAATAAAAAACATTTAGCAAACTTGGGTAACTGCAATGCTTACTTGGCAGAGATGATTCAGTGATGTCTGTCGCCGGAGTATTTGTGAGAATCTTCTAGACACTGCAGGGAATAAGAGACACGTATTCATATACTGTGCTAAATAAAGAAAATTATTTCTGGAAATACTAAGTTAAAACAAGAACCAAAAAAATATATCCAATCTTCTATATACAACTGTGGATACATGAAGTTCATGCAAATAACCCAGTTTTAACTCAGTTTAAACCTTGACCTAAAACCTTAAATCTGGCTTCTCAATCAGTTTTACAGAGGCACGTTACAAGCAATGATTTATAGATGCTGTGAATAATGAGATGACAAGAGAAATGTAGAGGACAATGGAAGAGCTTCGCTTGTTCAGCATAGCAAATTTTCTCTTGATACACAAAGGAACTGAAGACCAGAAAGAACTATTTAATAGAAAGAAAAATGTTGGTGCAAGAGCAAGTGGGCATAAAATAATGATAGCTACATTATGTGTGGAAATTAGAAAAGGTTGCAAGCAAGTTTTAGAGGATTCTTCTGACTGGACTAGTGGGAGCTAAAATCAGTTGCAGGTAGAATTTAATCAAAGTTTCTGAAAACGATTACGTGATGTACTGACGTGCTATGGGGTAAGATGGCCCTGCAGGTACTTGCCAGTCGTCTGCTCCTATTTTAGCTCTTTTGAAGCAATATAGAACTTGTATTAAGATATTTCCTATACTTGAATTTTAAAATGTTGTATTGTGCATCTTTTGTCTGAAATGTGACTTGGGAACTGCAAACCTGACCAAGGCTTGCAGTTACTCCTGTCAGTTCCTCCACTGGCTGTGTACACTATCAGAAATGCTGATGAGGAGGAAACAACTGCAGAAGAAACAGAAGCTCATGTAAAACCTGGGATGCTCTCAAGTTTTTCCTTATACTAAAATCACTGAAGACTTGCAGATCTGTCCATGCAGGCATTAGATGTGGTCACAGTGTTAGGTTTTCCCTCTGTACTGTACACAGGCGCAGTTAAAGAGTACAGATTAAGAATGACTACGAAGTGTATTGTTTATCTTTTTCTCTCCCCCTATAGATTCTCAATATTTTTGAAGGGACAAAGGTGTGATAAAGCATATTCTCAGTTCTGACTTTGTATAACTTTTAAAATAAATCAGCAAACAATACAAAAACCCGTAAAATTAGTTGTTCCAAGTTACAACCTGATTCTTCTCAGTAAGATATACACCTAATTTTCCAGGCTGATCAAAATAGTTAATCCTTCTCCCAAATGAGGTTTGGGGTTTTTTTTTTTCCCTTTAACTTTGTGGTGTGGAATTTAGTGCTCATGAAAGGCGAAGAATTGAGAGCCGTGAAATAAAGCAGGCTTTATCAATAGGTGATGTGCACTGCAGGCATCTACAAAGCACGTCTGAAAAGGACTAGTGCCCTTTCCTGTGGTGACAGGGTAATTTGATCTCCTTCATTTTTAACTCTGGCACTTTTTTGAGTAAGGGCCTCAAGCTGTATTCAAATTGTGTTAGCCTAAAGGTTTGTTTAATAATTTCCTTTGCCTAATATCATCCCTAATGTTTGCTTACTATCAACAAAATTAATTTCTTACCAGAAGCCACAAGAAAGAAAACACAATTCTCATTTTGAGCAGTGCCTCATTTCACTAAACGGAATTGGTTCTCATGAACAAGTGGAGATTGCAAGTGAATGCAATTTTTATAATGCTGACAGGTTTTAATTCCTAAAAGAGTGCTAGTCTCACTTCCCATTAATTTGTAATCAATAAACACCATATACATCCCAGGTCAATAGGCAAGAGCTTGGGCAGTACATACATTCAAATTTGATATTTCGTAGATTTTCTGGTAAATCATGGAGAGCTACTTTCAGCCACTCATCCAGCTGCTTTGCAAACTTTCGGATCACCTGTGTCAAACTGAAAAGAGAAATCACTACATCAGAACATGTTTACTCTGTGCTTTATACTGTAAAATCTGGACGTGTGAAGACGATGGGTCAGTCATTTACAACTCACTACAGTGTGGAGTTGGTGACAGACTTTGGTTTGTAGGGGGTGAAGAATATCTACTGAAAATGTCTGTAGGAAAACATCACCATGTTCAAAACTTCACAAAGAATGAAAGTCTCTGTACTACACTGCATTCCTACTTACAAACAGTATCCTTAGCTTGAAATAAAATAATTCCCACTCTACACAAACATAAAGACATAAAATCCCAACTCTTTAATGATGACAATAGATCAGGCTTTGGATTTCAGCTCAGCTGTGCCCATGTTTATACAGATGTGCACAGGGATGGGAAGTGAAGCATCAACCAACTTTGCTGCAGGCTGGAGCCAGTGAGTGGGTGATGACAGTGGGGAGGAATTTCCAGGCCAAGTCCACAGAGGTGGGGGAAGTGGGGGCGGAGCAGGACCTGCCTGCTTAGCTCTGCACAGGACAGGAACGTTCCCAGACGAGTGAGATTTCTCTCTTCTCCCTTACTACCCTTTTCTGATGGCTCCGTCATTTCCTGCTAAACTCAGTAGGCAGCGCATTCTGCTCTTCTTCTTGGAATTGCTCAGTATAAAATGACAGTTTCCAGGAAAAGTTGCAGGATGTACTGCAGGGGAACCTGCCAGTTGGTTCTGCCAGTCAGAGCTGCACTGTCTGTAGCAATACTCGAGATACACAAATGAGAGAGAGAGGAATGATGCAAGGAACTTGCCCTCTTTCAGCCAGGCAGCTTTTTCTGTGTGTACACCTAACGCTGCACCAAGCAGAACTGGGGAAATAAACATGGCCATAGGCCTGTTCTGCTCCATGCAGACACCCAACAGGACAGGGGATGGATGACAACTGCTGCATCCTATAAAAAGTAGCTTTTCTGGACAGCCAACATTTGTTCCCAGGAAGTCCCTCAGAGGATTCTGTCTGAGTCAGCAAGATTTTCTTCAGGAGCTTCCATTGCAATGAGACCCTTCTTCACCCCCTCCAGTGCAGGCTATGGCTTAATAGCCACAATCTGGCCCTTTATATGCATTACAAAAGTCTATATTCACACTCAAGTCTCTCCTTATTTTCTATGAAAGAACTAAGCAGCTTGAGAAAAGGACTGCTGTTCTGTTTAATCCTTCCAATGAAATAGATTTGGGGGGTGAGGGGCAAAGCCTGTAAAAATGTACATGTCTTATCAAGGAAAGCCCATGTTTATAACAGGTTTCTTGTGGAAAAAGTAATTCACCTGTTCTTTAGCAGTCATACAGTGCACACTGGAGAGCAGAACATCATCTTGAAAACATTTGCCATAATTAGAAATGCTTTAAAATCTTGAGGGCCAAATACACAACACCACTAAAGACTCTTAGAGCAATACTCTTAACAAGTTACTCAATCTCAGGAAGCATCAGTCAAATAATACTAAAGGTGTACAAATATATTTAGAAAAAGTGAGTTTCCTTATGCTCATCTTGGGAAAATTAAAGGGGTTGACTGCACTCAGTGATTACACCTTTTGGCTGCGAACTGCTGATCTCTGTCCTGCTTTACCTATATAAACAAGACTTCTTAGACTCAGATGAGCTGGAGGTAGGAAGAGAACAGCTGAGATCTACCACATGGAGTGGAGAAGTGAATTTAGTTTTGAAACAAAGGAGGCAAATACTTGTTAATATTAATAGAGTGATCCTAAAATAAACATGCATCTGTTCTTCATAGGACAGTGCTTAAATTAAACCAGCTTGTCCAAGACTTCACCAGTAGCACTTCATGTGTTATTCGCTGGCAAGCAGACTAACAAATGGGTTCCAAGAGTGTAAACAGAGACAAAATGCTTAGGTTGCAGTGTCTGAATATGCATGTGAGTGTTTACAAACAGAGCACCCAGGCCAGCTCCTCTTGTCACTATACTTCAGAATATTGTTATGCTGTTTATCCCAGACTAACAGAAAAGTGGCTGAAATTTTCAGAATACAGTGTGACACTCTGCACCCTGCAGATTCCTGACATTACCTGAATATCACACAAAACCCAACAAATGTTTTTTCACAGTACAAGTCTTGTTAATATCTGAACATTTCTTCAGGACCATGTCAGCTCTTCAACTCCTTCCAATTGACACTGATCTACACTCAGGAAATGGGTGATAGCAAGAAGCTTTCTGAGAACTGGTGCCATTCTTGAAGAAAAGATGCATAACAAGGACTTTTAGCTGAGTTAAAGTGGTCATTGCTGCCAGCTATACTGACCTGTCAGGTAAGGCTTGTAGTACCGTTGGCATCAAAACTCCAGAAATTGCTTTGTACAGAATTGAATCGCAAACTCCCACTATATTCACTACAGTTGAAGAACCCAATACAGGCAGCATATGAGGAGGCATCCCTTGCCAAAAGTGCAGAAGAAAACTTTGAACCTGCAATCACAAGAAGCAGCAGGAAATGTTTAAGTGACAATAATAAAAGGCCACAAATACCATTTTCCTTAAATGACCCTGCTTACACAGCATTTTTTTCACCCCCTGAGCTGGACTGATGGCGTACAACACAGGACATATTCCTTAACCAGACAGGCTCATACAGTAACGCAGCGCTCAACAGGATAATCAACCAAAGTGAGAGGAGACACTCTCAGCTGGTGACAGGGTGTCTTTGTGTGGTGACAGGAGAGGCACCCATGGAAACGGCCATATTTTACCTTCCACCAGTGGCTGGTGAGTACAACTCTTTGGCATCCACATGTCAAGCCTTTTTTCACTCTTTGCCCTCTGTCTCTGTATACAAAAGAATGCAATCGAGGGCTTGGTGTAGGGAGGGACAGGAGGATAGCACATGGCTTACAGGGGTAAATATACCATTTTCTGTCTTCATTTTGGAAAGAAACCCTACACTTTGCATTTCTTCTTTCCTCCACTATGAAGAAAAGAGGATAAAGTGTGGAGAAAGACAAAAAAGAAAATGGGGAGGAGATTTCAGACACAGATTCCCTAACAAAACATAACATCCTGCTCTGAAGAAAGTATTCTGAGACTCATCCCACAGAACTTCCTGAATATGTGCCACTTATTTCTCTCCCATGGAAACACCTAGACTGGCTAGAATGACTTAAAAGAACCTCAGTGTTCTCTCAAGGTGGGAATTAAATGGTGAGAGGAAGAAAAGCAGGGAATTTCTTGCCATTGTTCAGAAGGCAGAATCAAAAGACCCATTTTCTTTGATTTTTTTCCAGGACCTGGATGTCATATTTGAATCAGGCCCACAGCCTCTCTATAGTCAGATCTGTTTGCCTGGACTAGAAGCCTTCTCCACATGCAGTATCAAACTGCTTGCATTCCAGTAACGTTTTAATTTTCAGCTCTAATTATAGAGCTGTCTGCATGCGCTGCCAGAAAACCCTTAGATTCAGTCAGATATGCAGCAGGTACAAACCTTACCCATCTCTAATGGCTCACATCAACTGCTGAGCAGTGTGTGTGTTCCTAACTGAGCAACTGGGGACTTCAGCCACAGCTTTCTGGGATGTCTGCTCTGCACCACTGCTAACAGACCAGCAGAGCCCACCATTTCGGCTGTGGCACCTGCCCTGGGTTTGTGCTGACCACTGGGAGGAATTCCTTCAAACAGAGCTCAGTTCCAGCTCAAAGCTTAGAAAAGTGGTGGTGGACGCACTTCTTGTGTCGTAAGAACTGGATTGTCCAACATCCTGTAAGGGGATATTGCTACCTTAATCTTGGTGGAGAATGGAGAGACAAAAACATTCCCACTGCTTTCATTCCTCTCTCGCACAGGTTTATGAGATTTAACACTATTGGCCACGTATTATGTACTCAAGCGTAGCTATTGCTCATTAATCATGAAAGGATCTGCTGCCACAAAACCGTAAGTTTGTCATATCCCATTCAAAATAAGCTCTCAGATCCATTAACACCTTATGTATCATTAAACTTCAACTGTAGTTTCCAACCATACCTCGTCAAAGTTTGCTCTTATTACAGTGTCTAGTATCCTCTGACAGTGAGTCCTGTACATCATAATAAAGGTAGAAACCTGAAAAGGAATGAGAGGAAGATGCACAAAAGACCATTCTACTTTAAGAAATCCACTTTTAAAACTATCAGAATATAGAACACAGAAAAGTAAGCTTTTTTTTATCCTACCTATGCATAATTGCAAAAATAATGAAATCAGTTAGAATCAAGTTAGATTGGTTAGATTAGCTTTAAGATGAGTTTTCTTCTTAAAAGTAAATTCTCCCTTTGAATTCATGGGGTTTTTCTATGTCAATGGGGATTCTTCAAATGTAAGAGGAGCAAAAAGCCTCAGTGAGATCAAAGACGAGAATGTGGCCCTAATTAGGACATAAAGAACTATAAACCCCTATTCTTTTGTCCACTTTACATTGATACTACACATGTGAATAACATCAGAAAACTAGCAAGCTCAGCCAAGAGCAGCTAGAGCACTTTTGTCATACGTGCAGATAGGATTCTCTTGATTTCATATCCAGAAGGATAAGAAATGCACTAAGCCCTTCTCTGCTCAAGAAAGCATCACAACTGCTTTTCAGTTTGCCATCAAATGTGTTTGCAGATTAAAGAGCTGTAACATATTTCAAAACGGGTACCCTCAAGCCTCACCTGCTGTATGTAATGTAACTTTAAAAAAAAGTGTGCACTGGCTTGAGAAATAGTGTAAGCTGGTAGCGTCAGCTGTATCTTTTAAGGGGAGATATTTCTTCCTATTATATGAAGTAATTAAGTCCCCCATAAATAAAGTCAAAGCATTATTAAACGTACTCTCATTTAAAGTCTTTATATTTTGGATAAAGCTTTCATCCAGAGCGGGGAAAAAAAGCCAAGACAAGCTGAGAAAAGATTTCCAAAGCATTACCTTCTCCTCTGGCAGACTGGCTGGCAGATTTAGATCTTTGACATTTGGAAACTCTGGCAGTAATGTTCCCAGTTTGGATCGTGGTGAATACGCCACTGTCTGTTTGGTTACTTCTTTTTTTCCTGTTTCGTTGACCCAGGCTGCTCCTTTTTTAGAATACATCACATCATAATACTGGGAGTTTTCCTTCACTGCAATTCCATAATAATGGTACCTGATACGTAGAGATGTATGTTTTATAACGCAAATTGGTTTAAAATGAAATAATTTTTTTAAGAAAATATGGGGGTAAAAGAAACTGTTAATGCTAATGATCCCTACAGCAAACCAGACTGTGCAATAGTTGATATATTATTAACAAACATTGATTCAGCGGTGCAACATTGCAGTCATATATTGGGCTTCCAATTTTCATTCTTTCTGGTAAAAGTAGCTCCCTTCAGAGGTAAAAAAGCTGATTCTCTTGCAAGGCAGGAAAATAATGGGCTTCCATTTTTTAACTTCTTAATTTAAAAAAAAAAAAAAAAGACATCCTAAAGCTACCTGTTGGCAGAGCTCTGCTGTGCAGCTGCTCCTTTAGTTTAGCAAGCAGCAGAGGTACAGACCCTCCAGACCGGCCCTTCCGCTGTTGTTTCAGCTCCCTGATTCTCAGACTGTTGGTGGCTGGTTTGATCCCTGAAAGCACGAGTCTTTGTTGCAAATGAGTTAATCAGAAATGTTACAAAATTTGAACACACTTCAGTGAAAAGAGAGGGAGGAAAAAAGGGCTGTGCTGGGAAGCAATGGAAATGTACAAGCCAAAATAATTTCCTTCATAATTTAGCATCAGCACTGGGCTTAGATCCACCAGGGATACTACACAACACTAACTCTGTCTGTGCAACCACAGTGGGAGTTACACAGTGTGGCTTTGCTATAAAAATGGAGTGGTGGCCTTATGGCACAAGTTTGTGCTACAACTTAGCTATGTTCTAGGTGTTAATGGAAGTACTGATTGTCCAGTCCAACTCCTGCATCAAAGAAGCAAAGGCAATCTTACTCCTTCCATCATTTGCTAATTTTCATTTCAGTTTCTCAGCTATAGGCACCACCAGCCCATCAGCCAATTTTTTTATGATTACAAAAGGCATCATAAGATTGTGTTGCTCGTATACTTTTGATTCACTCTACTTTCCCAGAGGGAATTTTCAATGATCTTCCAGTTCTCTCCTTGCAGCCTGTCAAGAGCCTGTCAGACTATGATGAGACACTGTTTTCTGGATTCCACTGTGGTGGCAGGAGAAGTTACCATCTCCAGATGTTGGTTGTACTCCCCAGACAGTTACTGATTTTAGAGTGCTGACAGCAGATCTGTTCACTTGAATGGATACGAGTTTGTTTTCATAAAATCACAGAATGGTTTGGGTTGGAAGGGACCCTTAAGACCATCCTGCTCCAACCCCCTGCCATGGGCAGGGACACCTTCCACTAGACCAGGATGCTCAAAGCCTCATCCAGCCTGGCCTTGAACCCTTCCAGGGATGGGGCATCCACAGCTTCTCTGGGCAACCACTTCCAGTGCCTCACCACACTCTTCATGAAGAATTTCTTCCCTATATCTAATCTAAATCTACACACTTTCAGTTTAAAGCCAGTATGCCTTGTCCTATAACTATATGTTAAGCAAAATCGACTTTTAAAAAAGTAGTCTATTAAAATAGTGAAAGAGTAGCATCTAAGTGATAGTAGTTTAAACTAACTCAGGTAACATTTTTCCTTTTTTCACTCACAGTCATTCACCCGCAGATCAGCATGTGTCAATCTCCAGCAGAAAGTGGTGGCAAAAAGCTGGAAGCCCTAATCTTGTCTGCCAGCATAGATGGGCTGAGAGGAGGCCTAGGGAGTTGTAGCAAACCTCTAGTGTGTAGCTCCCTTGCCATGCCCACAGAGGACATTCCATGTTGTCCATTAAAACTAAAGGTCATCTTGAACTCAATATTGAATAATCCAGGTGAGATTTATTAAAACATTAATATGACATGGACAATGGGATTTCCTAGCATCTATACTTCAGGAAACCACACCATCTGCTCCAGATCTTCCCATCAGGGTTTAGGCCAAAATATATATTCCACACCAGAAACCAGGTTCTAGATCACTCCTAACCTCTTACAAATAGCTGATAGCAAGTTTGTGCTGACCCTGGGGTTACAACACCTGCTGCAGAAGTTTGGCATTTTAGCTGGAATGGTAACATGTTACTCCAGGTTTCAGTTCAAGTCCCCAGTTTGGTCTCCAGCACCTGTCATGAGTTCACTGCACATTAGAGCTATAAAGCTTACACACATCCTGTACATCTGGGGCTGGGGGAGCCGAAAGGAAATGCTACAAGGAGTCAGCACCAAAAATTACTGAGGGAAGGGCAGAAGAGAGAGAAAAGGTCACAGGAAGCAGGACTGCAAAAGTTCTAGGTGGACAGAGAAGTTCATATAATTTAAACAGGGCTCAGTCTCATATCAAGTTTCCCCTTAAATCAGATCAAGAAAAATGAATGAATGAATGATTGCCTGGAAAATGTATTAGAATTTCACTGTAGGTTATTTAATTTATGTTGTATTTCACTTGGTAGTAAACTACATAAGAAGTTTTCCAGGTAGCTTCAAAATCATATAGACAGCAATAACCAAATTAACTCTTAAATTTTTCCAGATAGCTTCCTCCTTCAATAATTTTACCATCCCAAATGCAAAAAATCACTGGTGCAGTTTACAAACATTCTTTTCCAATAACTTTTTGTATTTCTATCAGGAAAAAACCCTGAACTTAATTCAATAAAGAGGGTTTAAATGTCTGATCTGTAAAAATAACGTGCAGACAACACAATAATTTTTGTGGTAAATAGTGGAATGCTTTTTATTCTCATGGATCTGCAGCACTCCTTTAAAGAAAGAAGCAAAATTCCCTTCACACCATGTAGTTTCCACCAGTTTAACTAACCTCTTGTGGACATCAATGAAGAATTTCAACCTACAGTACAGAAAGAAGTCGGCTTCTGTGTTTAGCTGCCTTCTCATGGCTCACCTGTGGTGGGGCTGGTTTTAAGCTCAGTGTGGTAGAGAAGGGCTGCATGCTTCCAGCAATAAACCCAGCTGCAAAAAAGAAAGCCTCACAACTGGTGACCAGGAGTACAGCACCACTGCTGCTCTGAACTTCGTAATGTTGCAAGGCAGCCAGGCTGTAAAAAGACTGAGGGCAGAAGTCAGATAATCTTAGCCACTTCTATGGCCAAATTTCCTTCGGCAGTAGCAAGGAAGTGGAAGGAAAATCATACTGGCAGCATAATCGGTCAGCAGAGCTGGCGATAAAGGGACTGAAGTGTTAATGCCTGAAGTAATTTCTTTACGTAACTCTCAATTGGAATGCAGTCAGATGTTTCTGAAACAAAACCAGAGCTCAGTTACAGCTGTGCTGGGTCTAGCAAGGAGTGTACTTATCGTACAGAAATACAGTGTGCATGTAGCGTGCGCGTTTGTGTGTTTATACCTCTCCATGGGATCACATGAGGAGGACCCCTCTGTATGCTATATTCCTTGGGGTATTAACCCCTGAAGAAAGTGTAGGCATCCTCTTTTGGAGCAGCACAACTCAATTTCATACCTACTGAGGCTGTGAAATTTGAATGACTATGCTCTCCCTTCACAAGGGTGACTAGGGACTCTCAGGGCCAAGGTGTCTGCAGAGCACAGACAGGATGTTTTACAGAAACCCCTCCCTACTTGCTAGAGAGGGAGCAGAACCTTTGCAAAAGTGGCATGAGGAGAGATTGTGACCTGAAAGCCCCTTTGATAGGCATGAACGTTAAGGGGAAAACATGCAAGGAATAAAGTCTCATTGATTTAGCCTCAGTGAGGGTAAGGAGACATAGCTTTTGGAGACACAAGTCACCTTCAGTCAGCACATCAAGAGCATCTTGCCCTTCTGAGAGACTCCTGGAGCTGCAGGAGGAGCTCCAGTTTGGAAAAACAGCAATGCTCATTCCTTTAATTAAATGGGAATAGAAATAACAAAGTTGTAGCTAATGTCAGAGTGATTTGATGGCTGACAGCGGGTACTCTCATATGAATGCTTCCATAAAGCAACCTGTGCACGCCTTCACTCCATCTTTATGAACCTCCACAGAACTTATATTCAGTGCTAAATCCTGATTCTCCCAGGCTGGACCCATCATGCTTTCCTAATATGCTATTGGACTAGCCCAGAATTTGCATGTGAGACGTTTCTGGTAGGTCTATTATGAGTGACATTATGGTAGCTCTGAATCTGCATTTGGGAAGAGATTTCAAGTGTTCAATAAGCTGCTTAAATATGGCTGGTCTGGAAAAAGAAATCTTAGTTCTAAAAATGAGGAGAATCTCAGGATGGGGGAAAGGACATTTGGCCCCATCAAAGAGGTACTGCTTGGCGTACACCTCTTATTTGAAGAGCACAGTAAAGTAAATGTTAATGGCATTTTTTTTAGCATCTTAATTTCTTTTTTCCTTTAAAGAGTGTGTTCTTCTAGCCTTAGTATGTAAATTCAGTTCTCATACCATAGCTGTTTAGCAGCATTTAGCAATATTGTGTTTCTAGGCTTTGTTTTCAAAGAAAAGCTTTAAAAAACAAACAAACAAACACCCCACCCAACCAAATTAAAAAAAAAAAAAAAAACAGGCACTGTTTGGGTGCAAAAAAAAAAACCCAGGTTTGCATTTAATTTTTTTTAGGAGGCTTATGTTTGCCTCCTAAAAGAGATCCAAAGCTCCACTGGAAAAATCTCATGGAGTCCACAAGAAGAAAAAGGTATAAACCAGCCCTCTATCTTCTTTTTAAATTGGTAGAATTACATTTTGCCAAGAATCGGAAAAAGTAAAATACTCCAGGAAGTACATTCTTCTTTCTGAATTAATTTCTCATACTGGATTTAAGAACTGTTTTCAAGAAGTTCCATCTTTTGGGTAAGGCAATAAACTAATTCCTTGATCACTTAAAGATATGTTGGATTTCATTACACAGGAAAAATGGTGGTTAAATCCAGGTCTGTGGATGATTTCAGCTTAGGACAATGTATATTCCTACCTAAATTCCAAATAGTTTTCTGCCACTTGTCCTCTAAATGGAAACATGATGTTAACCAGCTGTCATTTCCCAGCCTTCAACAGTAGTTCCATTACTGCTGGGCGTGAATGTCCTTTACATTGTGTGAGTTGAGATGAAAAACATTATAGGAACAATACAGAAAATATTGCTGATGAAATCAGTAAAAGGCCCTCCCCAGACTACCCTTGCAGGATCACCACTGAACCAATAAGACAGTGTAAAGGCTCCAATGGAACCTCATTCAAAGTTGGATTTTAAGTCCCCAACCGGACAAATTGTTCCCTGATATTATACTATTCTATTCAGCAAAGCCAGAGCCAAATGGGGCCCTGTGTGAGAAGATAATGCTACTAAACAGTGCTTACTTTGATTGGCCTCTGGTTCCAAGTCTTCTTGTTGTTAGCTGTGGAAACTGTTGTCTTATTATCTACAAATAAATAGAACTGATATTAGAAAAAACTGGAAAGTGCATTTACTAATACTTAATATAGAATGTTAAGACAGAAAAGGAGAAAAACTAATGCAACATCATCAAAATACACAGCAGGAGAAATCAGAAATAAAACTATTGATTTTTTCCATTACTGAAAGAGGGGACTTTAAAATTCAGTATAAATCCATTAACTACCACTGATTTAAATAAAGACTTTCTGAAGTTACTGGAGTAGAATAAATTTCCTTAAAAATCTAAGAGCAGTGCTGCCTCTAAACTAAGGAAAATGGTATTTAGAATTAGCCTACTATTTATTTATGTTAGTTTGCAGGATGAACAAACTTGGGTTTGCTGCAAATGAAGGTAACTCCCCCTTTCTGAGAGTTTTGGAGGCCACAGTTCTTTGAAGACCTTCACAATCCTGCCATTAAACACTCCCTTTTCTACAAGATGATTCCCTGAAAAGATTTTGGTATTTGACCATCACCACTTCCATCCGCAAGATTCACTGTTGCGTTTGTAAAGATAGCTCATAACCAATTTATCCTCTACGGAAAACAAGTGCATCTCAGAAACAGCAGGGTATCATCAAGAATCTGGACTCTTGTCTGTCAGCAGAGATTAAAAGAACATTGCTACTGTAAAACAAAACTTCTTTAGTGCCAGATGCATTTAAAGAAGCGGATTAATGAATGCAGATTGTGCCCTCAGCAATCAGAGCCTCTGTCAACCAGGCTAGCCCTGATGAAAAAGCTCTGCTGTAGTTGCTCAGCACCTCACAGGATGGAACCTGATTCTCAGTGTGGTCTGCGGTAGGAGGAGGATTCTGCTGGCAGAACAGTCATGCAAGAAAGACTGCAGTAAGCCTTGCAGATTCACTTGTAGAAGTCATTTCTTCCTTTTTTAAATCTATAAACTATTTTAATAATGCTTTCATTATATAAATTGCTAAATGTTTCCTATTTGGGGGGGGGGTGTTTACCAACTAAAATTAAGGAAAACAGGCATACAAGATGGAATATAACTGCTCAACTAGAAGAAAACATCAATTAAAATTAATTAAATAATATAGATTTTTTTTCTCCATTAGCCCTTTTGCCACCATGGTAAATATTTAATCCTGATTGATGACTGAAAGCTCTGGAATATGTATTTGGATGAAAAGGTGCTGTATAAATAAAGACATTACAATGTCACATATTTGACCATTTCTTCAGTAATATACTTTTTTTTTTTTTGAGAAATACACAATCTTCCCTTCCTATCATGTAAAAATCATCCTGAATTTGTTTCCAAGAGCTTTGCACAACGTGGCTGATGTCAAAAATGCAGCACAGACTCAGAGTCGCTAGGTTGTTCAGCTTTAATTTCTGGAGCAAAACTTCAGCAAACAGTAAAACACTTTTGTGGATCTGTGAAAGTTCAGCCTAGCTGTTTGATAAATGAGCAGACAGGCAAGCAGCCCTTCTTTCTTTTTTTGTATGGATTCAATGAAGCCTGCCTAAAGAACACCACATGCTGTTCCAGCTACTGATCTAACATTCCGCAACATCTCAGCCTTCCAAATTCCCTTTAATTACACATTAATCCCACCCCTCTCTCTTTCATTTTCTGCAGACAGGGCTGGGGGCTCCACAAGGCTGTGGGAAAAAAGGCGGTGTTGAAGAACTACTTTCTGAGGATGTTTCTTTGGGTTAGGGGCTTCTTTTTTCTTTTAATTTTCTTTTCTTCTTTTTCTTTTTTTTTTCTTTTTTTTTTTTTTTGGTGTGGTAACTGTCATTCAGAAAATATTATTCCTTTCCAAAAGTTGATTTTACAGCACTAGACTCAAAAATAAATCTAAATATTAGAGATACTTTTACCCTATTTTTTCTTTCAGAACAACACAAACCCATATTACTTTCAAAGTGTTTCTAGTAGTGATGAAGTGCTACAATGCACACTGTAAATGCTACTTTATGAACCATATGCCGTGGGAGTTCCTGGGATTTAAACACATCAGCCAATTTCTACATACCAGGGCAGAGGTGATCAGGAGAAGAGAAGAATAACGGAGCAGTTGATCAGATGATCCCATTTTCTTTTCTTTGTTTGTTTCTTTTTTTTAAATCCAGCACATTTTAAACAACGAGGTACACCTCTCAGAACACAGCTGAAAAGTTTGTGCCACTTAAAATATTCTTTACCAATAATTTACAAAAAAATAAAAATAATTTTTAAAAAATCTAGCAAACCTTTGGAAAAAAATGTGAGGACTTTTTGATCTAATGCTGCTTGTTTAAAATACGTATAAGGTGGCATGCTTGAGTGCTCGTGTATATGAGCATGTTTGTGTTTGGAATAAAACAAGTCAAGTACTAAATGAACTAGCTTCTCATACAAATGTTTATATCCAGCTACATTTATGCAAACCCCTATGTAATGATATTGCCAAAGGCAGTGAGACTTTTCTGAAAGGAGAGAAGGTCAGATCAGGCAGGACAAAGTAGTGTTCACTCCGTGCTGAAATCAACGGAAAAAGCAGAGGGTCCAAAATGTTGATTTTTAAATCATATTTTCAGCCTGAAAGTCACCCTATAAAATACAACACCATTGTGTTTCATGTTTATTAACTTTTAAAGACCTACAGAGAAAATGAGTTAACTTTGCAAGTGGGTGGGGAAGGAAGGGAGTTCCTAAATGTCATAAATGAAAATTCAGGTTCGGATCTGAAAACCAAGTTGGATCATTTTCCTTTCATCACTGCAGTGGGGTTGTGCAAGCAAACAAATCCAGACCAGACCACGCAGTTTGAGCTGCTTTCTGAACCGAGCCCAGTCCCTGCTCTCACAGCAGCACTGGCTTCTCAACAGAAGCAGTGGTAAAAAGATCTCATGGGTGGCATCCAAGGGAATTTTGGAGTGAACGGGTCTTTTACCATTGTCCTTCAATGGAACTGAAATTTCATCTCATACTTCTCCAAAGCGAACACAAATCCAGCAGCCCTATGAGGTCTGCTGAGTAAAAGGGTACAGGTTTTAAATTTTCCAAGTAAAAGTCCACCTGAATTATGTGGCAGTTTTGACTGTTGGCATTATGTTATGCTAGTTGGCTTTTTGTGTTGTTAGACGGATGTAGAACAGGAATTTCACACGCAAGTAACTTCTGTCCCTACTATATTAGCCTCAGAAACCAAGGCTCCTTCAATTTCTTTCTCAGTTACTAAACTTCAGCTGTGTTCTCCCTCTCCTTCCCCTGTGCCCTGCTCAAGACCTAATCTTGCCTTCTGCATATAGAAGATCCTGCATGCCTGCCTTGATTAAAAAAAACACCAAGAATGGCCCTGTCATTTTCCAACTCCCTAGTCCGTCTGGTGATTGCCACCAGTACACGTAAGAGCCAGATAGAAGTCTTCACATTATAAAACAATATACATCTAGTGTGCACCTTCCCAGGGAACTTGTACATTCAGGTCAGCACCTGTTTAACCCTTTTGCAGACAATCCTGATAGATTGTTTTAGGAACCAGGTAAAATATAACGGGACCTTCCTCCCGACACGTAGTAGCCTTTCCACGCTGAATGTATGTAGCAGCCAAAGTGGATGCAGGAAAGAAGTCTTCTCATGGCATTCTCACACTGAGGTGACACCATTCAACAGATACTGCACAGATCTTGGAGCTAACAGGATTTTTATTCTCTTCTGGATTTTTATACCTAGTAGAGGTGTCCGAATAACCTTAAATATCTAGTTATTTGTATTTTTAGACTTTCTTAAAATAATGCAATAAAAATCAAATACGTTACTTAAGTATCCATGCAAAACACAGAAAGCTTTATGAGGAACAGCTAGAAGAATGCATTTCCTCTGTAAAGATCTGCACAACCTATTAACCTTAGACAGGGCTAACCGCAGGAGCTGTTCTGTTCCCCTCAAATGGCTGCAAAGGTGCATTCCTTCATCCCGATTACTGCCAGCTGTAATTTCTGCCACTGTGTCTCTCCTCACATCTCCAGCATTGTGACATTCCAACACAAGAAGAGCCAGCCCCAGCTTCATAATGAGGAATGAGTTGTCTGTTCTGCCTTCATCCCTATCCTGTGACCCATTGCTCCTCTTTGCATTCACTACCAAACTGTGCAATTTATGTTTCCCAATTATTCCATATAAATTCTTCTACTAGACAAGATGCTGAAACAGAACTGGGGGAAAAAAAATGATACCCAAACCATCTTATAAAGTACCTTATGCATCTGTCTTAGTGCTAACAGATAGGGATGGAAGAAACCAAAGATGTCTGGAAACTTCTGAAGTCTTTTTTTTTCCTCCCCTCCCTGTGTCAGAATGTTAGATATTGCTCTGGGGGCAATAGGCAGAGGATGACTTTTAGAAGTCTTTCCCCTGGAATAATTTAAATTACCACTTTTCAAAAGGCACGTTCATTTTGTTAGTGCATTTGATCTAGAGGGATGTTATTCTTCATGACTCTTGTTCCTTTCTATTTGAACTAATTCTAGCCATGCTTCTAGAACTTCCCAGAGTAATGAAATCAAATCAAATTAAACTGCAACTCAGCATCTGTACTCTGCCAGCAAGAGAAACAGATTCCAGGCTCCAGGCTCTGGAGCCATGAGAGGTTCTAAAGATTCTATAAGGAGTGGAATAAATTCTCTGGTAACAAATCTTCATAACAGGCCTGGCTATGTCTCAACTCAGGTTTCAAGTCCTATATCTAGAGGGCTTTTTTTTTAGGAAGTAAGGCATAGAAGATCTGTGTTTATTTACTAAATTTTGCTGTGGTGTTTCTGTTCTGAAATTCTTTGCCATGGCAGCAGGAGAGAAACCAGTGATGCCAACTACACTCCCGCACAGCTATACTTTCCTTATTCTCATTGTTGTGAAACACAAACAATACTGATATCCTCAGTCGTACATGATAAATGTAGGATTTTTAGGCTCATTCATCTTTGGCCTGGTACAGGTATGAATGGTACAGGTATGAAAAGATGCATGGTACATTCATCTTTTATCCTGGCCAGCTGGATCATCCTGGGTTTTCCCCACGTGGTTCAGCGCCTTTGAAAATCCTGCGCTGAGACATTCTGTTATTGCTAACAACTGTGTTAACAGGTACCTTTTGGCTTAAAGATGGCTTGGGGCGGTCTTAACAACACATTGCCTGAAAGAAAAGGCCAGGAAAGCTTTGCCCCAACAAACATCCATTGATAGGAAAGACCGCAATCAAATCAATCAATTACAAAATATCACTCTCGTCCTCCAAGTCCACCAAACACTATGAAGAAGAGGAAGAGGCGTGACCGTGTCTATACCCTCTCTACCTGCTCACTTTCGTGCATGTCCCAGGAGAGAGGACCATAGTCTATAGCTCCAGCATTCTTTACCCCAGATCTGTTGTCTGTTTAGATTCGCTAACTCTCCACTCACTTTTATCATTTTGTGGAACAGGCCATGGTCTAGCTGTAGGATAAGTTCTTGTTTCTAGCCCTGCTACATCTCAACCAATACTGCACAGCAAATCAGAGAAGCCTGCTGGCACTATCTTTAATGCCTGTGGAGATTGGACACCATGAGGAACTCCAACTGAACTGGACCCTTTAGTGAAGCTCATGACATCTCTCCTCAAAGTCATCTATGCATGATAATATCCTCCTTCAGCAGCTCCGCTGGCCAGATGGAATTCAGCCTAAGGCACGATCAAACAGATTACTCCATCCCAACAAAGCTGCAAACATTGAACGCTCTGACTCAGATGCTTAGCTGAGCTGCAGCCACTTTCAGTGCTCACTTGCTGAAGCCAAGCAGATCTAAAACCCTGCACAACTCCCCCTGCTCTGTACTGGTGCCAGCACGTTTCCTGCCATCACCCAGCATATCTGTGGGAAAAGGCTGGGCGCCAGCATCCCTGCACTCTGGCAGACCCTGTGCTGTAAGAACAGCCCCTGGGACGTGCTGACAAGGCATGAGGTAAAGCAGCCCAGAGGCCACTCTACTTCATGTTCAAGACCTAACAAGAAGCCAGATGCTTGAAGTGGCAAAGCAAGTAAAAATTCCTTTGTTAGAGAGCAAATCTTTTTGAAAGGGAAGGTCACTCCAAAGAAACTCAGTTGACCTTGCTGGTTTTCTTACTCCCCACACTCAAGGAGAAAAAGGTAATAGGCAGCAACCTGCAATAATACAAGGGATCTGGGAAGCAGAGCCCAGGGGGCTAAGAGCTTTCCAACTACACTGTAGGATCCCTGCTCCCCACACCTGTATGGCCACTCGCTTCTGTGGTACTTGTGCTATTATGGCCTCCTCAGAGGAGCTTGGACTAGAAGATTCTGCATCAGGAAGAAAGTCATACTGGTGTTAACTACCCTTTGGCCAGGAACCTTAGCTGTTACAAAGGGATGACGGAATAGCAGGGACTGCTCAGATAGTGCTGACAGACTGATACGGTACTTCAATGCAATAACAACCACCACATCCTCGGCTTTAGATTGGTTTTTCCCCAGTTCTATTTTTCTTTTCTATGTTGACGAGAAAAAAGTCTAATAAAAACCTTTCCATATGTAGTAATTGTCCACAATACAGCAAGTGCTGTTTCAGTATACCAGAAGAGAGAACTTCTTTGCTATACCACTTACTATTGAGGCTACTTCGGAACAAATTGAGAGTACAGGAAAAAAAAAATACAACATCAGGAGAAGTGTCTCCTTACGCACAGCAGGCAATTTCCAGATATGTGCATTTCAAGAAAAAGACAAACCAGAATGCAACCCCATTGCAATATCTTTAACAAAGAGGTTTCAATAAGGCTACATGTCTACCCTTTTAAAATATTAAATATATATAGCATTACAGCATGAAACTCTAAATCCTACTTACGTTAATTGTGCTTGGAAGAGCAGTCCTGCTAGCAAAACTTCTGGGAATAGAGACAGTGCATAGTGATAAAAGAGGACTCTGGCTGGTACAGCTTGTACCTCCCTGGAGCAAAGCAAACTGCTGGAAGAAAAGCACTCTTCTGCTGGTATAACTGTTCTTCAGCCCATTTTTTGGAAATGGGGTGGAAATATTGCTCAGAATGTAAAAGATCTCTCTCCTAATCAATATTACAAATCTATCGTGGACTTTACCCATCTTTATTAAGTAAAATAAATTTTCACTTACATCAAAGCCAGTCAGGGAGCAACAAAGAGGCTCTAGAATTTGTATGAGCCTGCATCCATGTCAAACCTCTTTATGCTGCCAGAGTGATGTAAAGGAACTTCAGGCTGGAGGAGAACCACCCCGTAAAGGGTCAGCACCCTTCGTTTTTCTTTTCAAATATAAATTTATTATTGCTTGTCAAAGGACATGGCAGGAAAGCACCGAAAGTAAAATAGAAAAACAAAAGAGGAAAGTGTTTAACCTCCAGGGGGCATATGGGAGTTGTGGGAAGAACACTCCGTGAGGATGCAAAAGAGGTTGCTCCACGATGTGTTCTGGATGAGAGGTTTGGCAGGGTCCGGGAGATGATGTAGCACCGCACAGTAAATTTAAAGCAGTGAACTGAGGGCATGGAGGATAGGGGAAACCAGTGCTGAGGACGAAGATTACATCTTTAAGGGGCTTGATTAAGAAAATAAGGTTCATACAGGGTCACAAAAGAAACGAAGAACAAAAATCAGTGTTGGACTGGTTGAAAGAGAAGCTCACAGACCTGGCAATGCAGCTAACAGTTGGGTGACAGCTAGGAAAGAACCAACAAGCCTTGTGGCACCCATCCACATGCACTAGCTACTGAAGAGGTTTGGGAATGCTCACAATATTCCTGCTTTTTAAGTAACATTTTGATTCAGTGAAGACCCCAATTCCAAATGATTTAGGTTTTGCAACTACACCTAGCAAGAGTATTGAGTCAGAGCCTTCATCCACCATAATTCCATAGCTCAGTTTATTAATTATCACTGGTATTTTATGTTAATGTGTCTCTCAGAACAAAACATACACCTGCTCAGCCCTCCCTGCTGCAGGCAGCTGCAGCACTTCCAGTTGGAAACGCCTTAAACTGACCTCGGACTCCACAGGGTCCCGGAGCAGAGCCCGAGGCATTTACAGCACAGGGCTGAGTGCAGAAGGCTGCTGTCTTTTTAAATCTGAGAGAAGAGAAAAAGAGACAGGCAAATAGACAGACATGAGGGAATCCAAAAATTCTGTAGAAAGAAGGTACAGCAGATGTGTGAGAAAACTTAAAGAAGTAAGACCTTGATGCACTGTCTGGGACCTGGAAATAATTGAAGGTACTCTAGGGTAACATGAAGATATGGTAGAAGATTTCAGTAAGGCTATGGATTTAAGGAACATCAGAGATGGTAGGAAACAAGGTCCTGTTGATGAACTACTTGCCTGGTCTCCCTTCCATGCTCTGTGGTGGATATATTAGACTTACATCAGGCTTAAGAAGTACAGGTGGGCTGAAGCACTGTCTACAAAACCTTAATCTGGAGAGATCCCTTGCAGGAAAGTTTCATATGTCTCAAGTGGTGTCTTTAAAAATGAAATCGACACTGTTCTCTTAATTGAGATGTAACTGAGCATGTAACAACACGTTGGGATGTTACTTATCACATTGTTTAAATATGCTGAACTCCATGTCTCTTTCTAAAAACTACCAGCTTGTTAAAGTAAAAGCCTAAATGTTTAACATTGGCCACAGAGCTAAAGTTCAAAGATGAATCATAAATTCAATGTGGTCTATTGAAAGGCGAACTGTCTACAGTTTCACAGAACAACTAACCCCTTTCTCCGGAGCAGATGACAGCTGCAGGGCTCTTGATGCTTCCCAACGAGGACAAACATGTCTGGGGTCTCTGTTTCAGCAGCTAAGTGCGGAAGCCCTCAAATAGCACCTATTTCACTGCATTGCCTCCAAGGCATTCATGCAACACGCATTGCCAATATGGTATTTAAGTCACACGATAAGAACTCTGTTGGCTAGAACTTCATCAGTGTACACCCTCCCAAGGAGAAGCTGACTGCAAACAGCTGACTGAAAGAAGTGGGTGTCAGCCTTGGAGATCTTCATGACTCTGCAGTACATTTTCTTAGCAATAATAGGGTGGAAGGAATCGCTGGGGTCTGCTCTGGGTTCTGCAGATGCAGAAGCCCGTTTCACTTCAGTATTTGTGCCAGCGTTGTCTGAGGTTCCTGGACACACCTGTGCAGAAGCCTCAGTTTCCAGATCCAAAAGTGATGGCCAGCCGAAGCACTAGTTTGGGACGGCGCTAGGACGATTCTGTATGGCTTCCTCTCCACAAAAAGGGGAAACAAATTTCATGCATCACTGCTTCAGAACTTTATTGCAACCAAGTGGAAAACACTCAGAACACAGCACATGAAAAACACACTAGAAAGCCATGATCATTGGATGGAAGACACTGTACCTGTTCTGCCAGGTCAAGGTACTCCTGCTGATGTCCCAGTGTGTGGGTATGAGGGGCAGGGAAGGAGGAGGATGGAGTACTATGCTGTGTAATAAGACTGCTGCACACTGAAAATTGGTGAAGTCCCTAGTATATTTATGTTCTGATGAAATGATTTCAGAATATTTACACCTTATAATTTATAGAAGGTTTTAGCAGTAGCAAAAGTAGCATCATGCAAATTTTATTGACATTCCAAATGTGTTAGCCTACACAAAACCTGTTTCTTGTTCTCTCTATTCCTAAATGACACGTTGCCACTCTACATACCACTTGGTAGCAATAATACACAGAACAAACCACGTCATCCACACTTAAGCAGTGTGTTTAAACAGAAACCTAACAGAATCAACTCAGCTACACAGATCTTTAAGACATAACAAACATAGTAACATTGCAAAATGGTACGTTCTACTTGCTTTGCTAAGCTGCCTACATAAAGATGCACTATAGAAAATGATACCTCATGAAATACATTCTTCTCCTTCACCTACTCTTTACACAGGCACTTACCCTAGGAACATTTTCCTTCTTTGAATAGCCAGCACTTCTACAAAATAAATGTTGCAAACACTAGAACAGAACAGCTTTCAGGACAATCTGCTTCAGATTCATGCTTGCAAGCATTTCAAAAACAGTGGCAAACTCTACCTCTTGGGTTTTTTCACAGCCTACACGTTTTATAAGTCTGTGACACATTCTAGAGTAAAATTTCAGTTTTAAATAAAAAACTAAAAGTATAAAAATATCATCCTTTTTCACTGGAAGGAAAACATCACCTGACCAGCAAATCCAAAACAAGAACTTTATGTAACATCCTAGCCATTAATGTTAGCTAGTGATGTACAGCAGAAAAGCTTTACTGCTCACATCTGGGCAACGCACAGCTGCATCTGTGCTAAGAGCGCGTCTCCGCTGTCAGCCTGGAGTTAACCACGGTGGCTCTTATTAGAGCTGGACTGGAAAGTGGGTGCACAAGGAATCACAGTGCAAAGATAACTTGGCAGCCTGTACCTGCAGTGCCACACAAATGCTATTAGATGCTTTCTGGACTTTCACATCTGGAAGCATTGTACTCCAATATGTGAATGGCCAGTGTGGGCTGATATCATTAATTCAGGGATCTCCGTACCATGCTTACAAGAATGGCATAGCCAGGGTCCAGAATTCAATGATATTTTACCCTTCTGTCTTTAAAAAATATTTGTTAAAGCAATGCAGGTTACAACGCAGATGTGTTAACACTGGCTTGTATTCAACTTCCAAGCTGTCAATACCGTATACTGTGTCACTGTCAGCTAGGCTGGGGACTGAAGTCATAAAAAAATCTAGTGTATTGAGGCTCAGTCATGATTAGAAATTATTCCAACTGTCAAAACACTTAAAATCTTATCCTCTGTCAATAAATTGAATACAAAAGAGATTCCGTTCACACACCTCTCTCTCTAATGATATCTCTATCTCTAAATTATGATTTCAGTCTTTTCAATAACGCAAATTCACCTGAACCAGGTGAGAGCTCAAGACATCATACTGCTGTTTATACTCACCTTCCCAAAGCTGGCGGCATTAACAGGTTGCGTGTCATTTTTCTCACAGAAGTCCAAGTAATGCATGTAGAGAGCACTCCGAGGAATGCAAACACCTTCCGCAATCTCATAGTTCTCCTCCAGCCTTAAAAAGCAAATATCAAACAGGGAGAACTGCAAGTGTGTTGGATGTCCTGTATGGTAAACAGTATGCAAAGCTGCATCATTAAGACCAAATGGTCTGGCTTCTGCTTGTCTACTAAATTTTCTCTGCTTTTTTCCTAAGTGCTTCCAGTTCACTTCCATAGCACCTACTTGCTTCATTTGGTTCATATTTGCTATCAAAAATATAGGCTGTGAGTGCTCAGGCAAACAGAAATTAGCACAAAGTGGTACTGGGTTTTGACCATGCTCCAAAATGCTATTTTTAGGAAAAGATATACTCTAAAAGCATCCTGCTGTAAACAAATATACCCACAACTACGAAGCAACAAACATTCCCTGAGTGGAAGCATTCTCTCATTCTTTACAGGACAGGCCACCTTCTGTTCATGACACCCTTCTCACCTCTGTCCAGCTGCAAAATTCCTTACCTTGAGGAAGCAGATGTGGCTAAAGCAGGTTATTTGCAAATACTCGACAATGTGCATGAAATCATACCTGTATAATGGTTTTGCTTATGGACAGAGTGGAAAAAAAAAAAAAAGAAAAAAAAACCCAAACACCCCAACCAAAAAAAAACCCCACCAAAAAAACCCAAAAACAACCCACCCCAAAAAAACCCAAAAAGTCCATAGTCTGAACATGATGTTGAATAAAATACTGAAATAACAACCTTGTCGAAACTGTTATTATTCATTTACACGTGCAAACACACAAGTATAAAATTTTAGATTATGTATTGTTCAAATATATGAATAGGCATATGCTTCATCTTTAAAATCCGAAAATGGGCTTATTATAAATGTATAGATTAGAAGAAATATTTCTTTGAAATGGCAATGTTATGATTGCTGATCCAACAACAACATTCAATAGGTATTTACATACACACTTAACTTTAAACCTTAATTAATCTTGTCACCACGGTATCGCTCAGCTGTGTATATAGTTACATGTGTGCTTGTCTGCCTTGCTGGCTAGGACAAGGTGGTAGGTGCAACTTCCTCTTAAAAATACTAAAAAATAAACACATGTTCTCAAAATCTCCAATTTTACAGTAAACAGTCCCCCATCATTTGATAGCTGTAGATCACCTTCCAAATATCTAGTTTCTCTCCTTCATTGCCTTTTTCAGGACCGACCTACCTACCTCCCATTTCAGTTATCGTGATCATTTGTGACTGGAAACTATTTTAATAAGATATCCGGCTAGATGAATGGAATCAGTTTGTATGGGCAACATCTATTCTTCCTTGGTTTCCACAGAAATATCATCACGGCATCTTTCCTCAAATTCATAGCGCTTTAACAAAACCTCCTTTCAAACCTGGAGAGTTCGTTTGTATACTATAGCTGCTAATTGGGATGTCAGCTTCCGTGACCAAGACAGGACAGAAAGAAAAGCAGTTAATTATTTCTGTTCATATCTGATGAATTTTTCTCTTTTTCTCCTCTCTTTCAGAGAGAGTCATTAGTCTGACACTGAACAATGCTCCATTATACCTGAACTTTTTTTTTAATGATCAAAAACCCCATCTTGCTCCACTTCTTTTATTTTCCTGTCTTTTATTTAACAACTTTATCATATTTTGAATTCAGCTTCATTCTACAGTATTATAGAAAGATAATGAACTCAATCTTATACCTAACAAATCATTATCAGAAATAATATATATATAACATTTTAAATGTCCTAATAAAGCCAGTAGTTCACAATGAGACCTTTTGTACCACTACAGCGTAGCAATAAAACCCCTAATCCTTCCAGAGGAATGACAATTTTATCTGTCCCTATTACTGTTTCCCTCTTTATACTTATATACTTCCAGATTAAATGAGATTATTCTATAGCAGAGGCAGGTCTGTAGTGTTGTTACAGACTTGATTTTAGTTACAGGCAACAGAACAACTGTGATGATACCATTGGTAATCACATTAAGGATTCTAGAACAGATTCATTTTGGTACATTATAATGTTTGCGAAGCTACTAATCTGGAGACAATCCATTACCTAACAGTGCTTTACCTTTCTCTTTATTTCTTTTTATGAACATTACAAAAAAGGGAATGGTTTTGTTGACTTTAGCTTCATGATACTGTTGTTATTCGGAGCACCTACACTGTAAACCACCAGACTGCATGGAATTAGTGTGTCCATGATTTGAATAATTCTGTGTTTGGAGAAGTAGACACAGACAGCAAATTGAGGTAGAATAAAGTTTCAAACTTACAGTTCAATCAAACAGTTCACTAATGAAATAACCATAAAATTTTAGAGTTAAGCAAGCAGTGTGCCCAGGTAGCCAAGGCAGCCAATGGCATCCTGGCTGGTATCAGGATCATCCTGGCTGGTGTGACCAGCAGGACTAAGGCAGGGATTGTGTCCCTGTACTGGGCACTGGTGAGGCTGCACCTCAAATCCTGGGTTCAGTTCTGGGCCCCTCACTACAAGACAGACATTGAGGTGCTGGAGCGTGTCCAGAGAAGGGCAATGGAGCTGGGGAAGGGTCTGGAGCACAAGTCCTGTGAGGAGCGGCTGAGGGAGCTGGGGGTGTTTACCCTGGAGAAGAGGAGGCTGAGGGGAGACCTTATTGCTCTCTACAACTGCCTGAAAGGAGGATGCAGAGAGGTGGGGGGTTGGTCTCTTCTCCCAAGTGACAGGACAAGAGGAAATGGCCTCAAGTTGCACCAGGGGAGGTTTAGATCGGATATTAGGAAAAATTTCTGCACTGAAAGGGCTGTCAGGCATTGGAACGGGCATTGGAACGGGTATTGGAACGGGTGCCCAGGGAGGTGGTCGGGTCACCATTCCTGGAGGTATTTAAGAGAGGTGCAGATGTGGTGCTTAGGGACATGGTGTGGTGGTGGACTTGGCAGTGCTGGGTTAACGGTGGACTTGATAATCTCAAAGGTCTTTTCCAACCTAAATGGTTCTATGATTCTATAAGCTACAGCCGTACAGAAAACAATGAACAGAGGAACATGGGCTAAGCACAGAATGCTAGGTATTGGTATATTCATATCGTAACAGCTAAATTGAAGCTTGCGTAGTTTGCCCAATTACGATGCATTTGGCAGTAGTGCTACATTTACCAGGCCTTTCACTTCATTTTGTGTCATGAACAAAACACCAAAAACATCATTCCTATTTCCAGGAAGAGGATATTTAGCCAAGCCGACAAACATCCAGACATGCTTTTGGCATCTTCAGCTACTTCCTCCCCTTCCTCTTTTGCACCATTCAATGTACTTTGCCTTTGGAGAGGTGTCAGTATTAAGGATAGATCCCCATGGGAGGGAATTATGTTCATCATTCTTTTCAGCAAGGTGCTAGACAAGAAATAACTAATAAAGGTGATGGCAATATGAACTACGTGACAAAATTTAGGTATTTCCCTTATGTCTTCCTTCCCTTTCCTCCTCTTCCCTTGCTACTGAGGTGTCCTGTTTCTGTTCTCCGACACGCGCTTGCCTTCATTAGCTGTAAATGACAGTAGCATCTAACAGTAAAAACATGACCAGCTTTACCTTGGCAGACACCAACCAGACACTGCAGACAGTCGAGGTGCTTCCATTTGCCAGAACAAGGCAAGTTTAGTACTTTACCCTGAAATCTGGTCAATAATTTCAGCACTTCCGTCACTTGAATGTGGCCCAGAGATTCCAGTAGGAATGTAGGACACATGCTTACCCAGGGTTTATTCAGATAAATTCAGTCTTTTGTCTTTCCTCACTGTGCAAAAACTTGGTCTGAGGCCTAAGCAGGCAAAACTGTCAAACATGCAAAGTTAGATTTAACGGAAGCACTCACAGCAGCATTGGTACAGAGTGGTATCTGACCACAATAGCTTACTGACCCATGCGTTACTAGTACAATAACTTGACACTAATGTGTCTGTTTTCCAGAATAGTGGGAACTCGACATCTTCACAGAAAGCAAACTTACTATTTTAGCAATCTAACCATAACATTTGAGCTTGTCATTGTATCTAGTGTATCAAACCCACCATCAGAGCTTCTCCAGGAAATACCAATTCAAAGCTGCAGCACGTAGGCTGAAAAACCTATGTGGGAAACCTCCAGAAAATTGTTCCATGGTACAGATACTAAGCTGGGAAACTTTTCCTTAGTGGTCTATTAATGAGCAGATCGTGTCATTCAGTTTGACACCAGCTAAAGAAATTAAACTTGAAAACTTTTCTGCTTTCTTCTCCCTCTTGAATTTTTTGGGTGGAAAATGGAATGGAGGAAGTTGCAGCTGCTGCAGAAGACTCAAAGGGAGAATGTCTGACCTACCTAAACATGTAAGAAACAGAACACAACAGACAGGTAGTAAGCCAGTGCACCAGCAAGGGGGAATGAAAGATGATGTAAGCAGCCTTTTCAGAATCAAAATTCTAGGATTCTATTGCAAACACTGCTGAATGAGCATTAGCGTGCAGATTGCATTCCAGCCGGGCTCAATTTCCCAGGAGTTTAGGGATTTACTGACCTTTATGAGTGAGGAAGCTTGAAAGTATTTGGCAAAAGATTGTTTACAGTATTTGCGTGTTTTCTGTTGGGAAGAGTATCGTTGGCATGTTCTAATTAACTCTGACTTCTTGGCTACTATGTTATTTGCTCCTGTGGAAAAGACTTCTAACTGAATCTACAGCAAAATAAACATTGCTCTGAATTTGGGAGTGGTAAACCCTCCCTGTGATTTTATTTTAGCTAGATAGTTCTTTGTTATCCTGCTCGAACTGTGTTGAAGTTGTTGGGGTGAATAACAGAAAATAGTAAAATACATCTATGACAATTCGTTTTTGTTTTAACAATTTTATGTCTCTATTCACTCTATTCACTTTTCTTGAATCTCTGAAAAACTGCACTTTGGTAATACAAATAGGTACAAATCAAAAATATTTATGGTTTTTTTTCCTTTATTTATATTTGCACATTTCAGTATTTGCACTGGAAATGTCTGCAAGTTTCTTCAAGGCAGAACACTGAATACTTGGAGAAACTTATTCTAAATCAACCCACAGGTTTTGTTTTTGGTTGTTTGGGTTTTTTTTTTAAATCTAAAATTGAACCAATGAACATTAAAGAGCAAATACAAATGAAATAACCTATAAACCTCTTTATGTATATTTCACAGAATCACAGAATTTCACAGGCAGAAAAAGAGTAAAATACACCAAATTAATTACTCTTGCTCTTTGTTCAGTTAGATCTCTCATGAGACTTAAAAAAGCAGAAAAATAATTTTGCTAACATTTTGCTAAAAAGGCAATCTTTTTTCCCCCAATATTTTATCTTTTTATTCTCAAAACTATGAGAAGTACTTCGAGATTAAGCAAAGGCCTTTCCTTAAAAGGCTTAAAACAAGGTAAGGAATACGGGTTTTCAGAGAAGCATGCTCCAAGGCTTCTTTGTAACCAAGCTCTGTTCTGCCAGCTACAAGGAACCTCCTGAAACATGCTTGATCACTTACAACATTAAGAAAGCTAAACCAGAATTAAAAACCTAAATTAAGAGAAAAGTCAACAGAAGTCTAAGAGATAACCTATAGAAAGGGATGTCAGAAGTATAGGCAATGTAACAGAATACACAGCCATAAACGCTGCTGTAAATCACAGTGAACAGCACTTGTTCATTTTTCATAGCACAGGAGACTGACTCTCAAACTTTCTTCTCCCCATCCCCTCTTTCTCTCTTCCTAATCACCCTTCCTTTTCCCCCATCACTAAATTTGCAAGGGATTTTTAGCAAATAAGTCAAACCTTAAACTCTTTTGTTGTTTTCTATGTTAAATTACCAAGACCTCATTTCAGTACGACAGTCAGTTAAGGTGGGCTACTCCATACACTGAAGCAAACATGATTCTTGGAAAAAAATCACAGTACTAGTCTTCTTTTTGTGAGAAATATAACAAAGCTGACAAACCACAAATCACCACCTGGCAAGGTGTCAAACAAATATGCCACATAGATCTTGTAAACTGTATCAAAGGTTTCTTATGTTCAAACAAAACCCGTAAGAGTAAGACATTTGTTAAGAAATGCTGTGCAGGATACTAAAGAGCAGCTTAAACACATACAGTGAAAGTATCTTTAGAACTGAATAAGATGTCCAGGACCTCTATTCACTTCAGCTAGAAAAAGGATAAGAAAACACATTTGCAGGTTTAGTTGATTTTATTTTTTTAAAAAGGCATCTTACCATTGCAGTGTAGCTGGAGTCGAGTGTGGTTTTGATGCTCTATTATTTTCTTTTTCCTCATCTGTTACGAAAAAAAAAAATACTATGTAATTTCAGTGGGAAACTCTCAGGCATTTGTGAACTGAATTATCTGATAAAAAATGTTCAGGTCTCAAATCTTTCCCAAAATTTATTGTTAAACTGTGAAAATGTAAATAATGATGCTCCCTAAGCTAGCGTCTGTAGACACTGCTTAAGGCAATAAAGCTTGCAAACATCACTGCCAAGCAAGAGTAGAGTGGTGCACAGAAATAATGACATTGGAAAGGATAAGTTTATAGGAAGAAAAAAAAAAGACCCAAACAAACACTTGACTCTTAGACCTTTAGCAGGATGTCAGAACATTAAAAAGACTTTCACCTGCCTTAAGGGAACAGTTGCCTCACTCTAGTTTTGTATTACATGAGGAATTGAACCTAATGGGGTTCATCCCCTGTTGTGATCCTGACATATGATATATAGTAGATGCTTACAAATTTACAAGGATTATAAAGTGGTTTTAATTTCAATTTTTCTTGTTCAGAATTAATATAATTTATTCCTTTTCAGATATTTTTTCTGATATTATTCCTCATTAAATGTTTCCAAGGTAACTCTCTGATATGTTGACTTTCCAAAAATTTGAATAAAAGATTAGTTTTGTTTCCATTCTCTCTTTCTTTATTAGTTTAAATTACAGGATTTTTTGTGGTTCACATTATTCTTTGGAAAAATTTAAAAGTCTAGAATAATCCCTATTACATTGTGATTTGTGAAGCATATAAAAATTTCCAAGGGAAAGCTGGAAGTGAAGCACAATCAGCATCTCCAAGAAGGGTATTTTTTGGGAAACACTGTTGTATCAAAAACAGTTTTGTATTTTAACAGCTTTGTCCCTGATGAAAGCATTATGTGTAAAAGGCTTCGATACCTAAACAACGAGGTAAGCCACTGTGCCTGTACACCATGCTGTACGTTTCATTTCTTCGTAAATCAACTTTCAAAAGTTATTTAAGTGAGCCTTTAGGATGCTGAATCCTAAGGGAACTGGGCTATCTCCTCTGAACATCAGGCCCCATTGGGAGGGCCTTTTGTGCAGCCCCAAGAACCAGTACACACAAATCAAACCCCACCTTGGAAAATGCTGCCTTCAGCCCTTGCACCACAGTATTTCTTGAATTACATATAGGGCAAGTTGTATTAACCAAACATCCTTCAGCCTGCAAGGATGGTTCCCTGAACATCAGGAAAATCCAGATTTACAGTTGCAGGCAGACACTGGGAGCAGGGCAGCCCTTCTTCTGCATCTGCATGACAATAGGCCTCTAATTATTGGGCTGCACACTCCTTCCCTGCCTTTCAGGGGCCCGCTTTTATTCAGCACATAGGACCAACATACACATTTCCAATCACTTTTAAATTGTGGTTTTCATTTGTTTTTCCTAAACAAACGGTCGGCATGTAACAAACCTTCAGCACACAGGGCTTGAATGCCAAGCAGCCGTGGCTGCCACCAGCTGCTGAGGCCCAACAACAACCCCCGGCAGGACAAATGTCTTCTCTGAGGTGGGAGGCAGAGCCGTGCAGCACAGATTTAAACTACTGCATGGATAACATAGTCAGGGCCATCCTCTCTTCCAACACTGACTCTTCTTCCCTTCTTACCCATAACTGAGGGCACAGACACCCTAGGAAGAGCATGTCTGGATTGAGCCTTGAGGAGAGGCCTGGGGACGAGAGGGCAGCCATGTCTGCCCTGGTCTGCTTTGGGAAGAGCCTTCTGGGTTGAGTTCCACGGTTTTCCCCGTGACAGGGAATGAGGGACTCTGGCTTGGAGATGCAAGAACACCTGCTGGGGGAGCAAGTGAGCTCTGGTGTGGAAGGTCCATGGGTGCCATTGGAGGGGCAAGAGGCAGGTGGACTGATGAGCTCGGTCCAGCCCTGCACCCAGCCACTGCAGAGGAAAAATAGGCAGCGGGGCTGGGAGGGACACGCAGGATTTATAGCTGCTCCCCAGGCTTGGGACACAGAGACTGAGACTGCTGTAGTTTCTTTCACCCACGGGCGGTGCTGGCTTGCCCTGCCAAGGCCCTGCGTGTGCCCGGCAGCTGGCAGCCTCCCAGCCATTCCTGAGGTAAAACGAAAGGGAGATAGTTAGGAACGTTCATCCCAGCAAGGTGTTGCAGGGGGTGAGTGCTGGCTGGGGGGGAGGAAGGTGCTCCCCTGCTTTAAAAAGGAAAATTACAGCTGGCAGTCATGTGGGGTGCACAGCCCTCAACAGCTGGGACCCCTAACGCAGGGCACTGAGGAGCCTTTCTGTTGACCCCAGAGATTCTGGCCTTTGCTGTTGTGGGGAGAGGTACAGCCACCAAAGCTGCTGCCTTTAGGGATCAGCAGCATGTGGGAGCCCAATCCTCCTCCTGTGCCCCACCATCTTCCTGTCCAAATTAAGGTTGCTGCTTCCCAGGTGAAAGCCATCCCTTTTCTTAATCAGTATTTCCAATGCCGGTGTCAAAGCCTGCCATCCAGCAGTTTAAGTTCAGTTGGTTTCGATCTTGCTGGAAATCGCTGGGGGGATGCAAACTGGAAAGGCTGAAAGCCACTGATCTAAATAACCCCTCGTTTAGCTTAAGTGTGGAAATCCTAAACCTCTGCCAGTGAAACCAAGTGGTACTACTCCCTCCTCCCCAGAATAAAACATCTTATTATATTTCTTGATTTAAGGGGCTAAAATTCAAAGGTCTTATTACCTGGATTTCACCTCAGCTAAGTAGACTTAATTTTCCCCTGGATACATGGCAGTCTATCAGACATCAAGTCAATATCTAAATTATACAATAGTAGAGTCCCTACATCCCTTCCATCCCTTCCCCAGTTGTTTTTCACTTACACTAAGAGTGAGGACCTGTTTGCAGGTGCTTTACCTAACCCACTGTCAGCCACACTACAAGCCAGACTACTGCAGCCACTCCCAAGTAAGGGTTTGTTTTAACAACAAAAACTAAAGATAAGAACATAAACTGCAATTTAAATCTCCCTCCTAAGGTATGTCTGCTTCCTGGAGATCCTTTTTCAAGACTCTTCAACACTCTCCAACTGACTAACCCTTAAAAACAAGAAGGAAAATTATAGACTTTGAACTTATTCAAAAAATAAATCTTTAAGCACCATTTTCCATCAAAAATATTACCCACTGAACAATTGGATTTTCAAGAAAACAAATTTTTCACAGTTAGCACTTATGTCCCCCCAAAATCAAGTCTCTGTACAAGAAAAGAGAACTTTTGTTTGTTTGTTTTCTGCCAATTGACTAGCAGTCAGCCAAAATGTTTCTCATTTTCATGAGGTGTTGGCTAAAATATTTATTTTCAGAAAACTTTCACTTATTTATTACACAGATGGAAAGAACTGCACATGTTGCAAGAATGAAGGGGACCTAGAAATACAAACTTGCAGTATTACATAAACAAGCTCTTTATTCTACCTTGAGTTTAACAATATAATCTCATCAGACAATTAATTGACTAGCAAAAAATAAAGATATTCCTTATATTTTACTTAGTAGCAAGGCACTTGATGCCTTCCCTATAGAACAAGGAATGTTTTGTGTAACACTCGATTCAGGTTTGATCCCAGATCCGTTTGTACATCATGAAAGCAGTAAGGAATGCTGTTTTCACTTACTTTTTGGCCTGTCATTTTATGAGGTGCACAGCACCTCAAAGAGCAACTGATTTGCTAGGAGCAGATCTAAAGTGTTCACTCCACTGCCAATAGAAAGGCTATCAGCATTCCAACGAAAGGTATCTTCGAGGTGCCTGGTTAGGTAGGAAACCTGGTACTCATCCCAAGTTGAAAGCAAATAATAGATTGGGGAGTTGCAAGTAAATGTCTCAGCATGGAAGAGGGATTCAAAGATATTCAAAACAGGGATCATCAGTGTACTAGAAAAATAATATTTCTTGGCTCTCAGAGATAACAATTTTTTTCTTCCCAAATTCCATGGAAGTTTCTTTGCTAACAGCTCTGTCTTTCTCTTTTCAAAATACCCTTTCAAAGCCACCAGAATAGAGTTCTGTTTGTACCCTGTGCATATGTTTGTGGCTTTCTCTGGACTCCCAGTAGCATCCTCTAACTCCTGCTGTCTGGTTTTAAGTCCAGCTCAAGGGGTTTCTTGCTTCTTGGAGCAAAACAGAGAGACAATAGCAGCAATGCTCAGCAGTTGTTTAAGGATGCTGTCTCAAACACAGTAAGTGGAACAACCCAAAGTGAAGACCCTGCATTAGTACAACTTCTTCCAGAATGTGGATGTTTGTCATAACTAAAGTGGAGTTAAAGCTCTGCTTTCCACTGTGGAGATAACAGAAGAGTCTTGTACTTCTCAGTGCTGCCTGAGCATGTCTCTAAAACACTAAGGAGCTAATATGTTATTAATACCTTTGTATGGATAAAATCCTTCCCTTAGGTCACACCTTTCAGAAGAATAACTTCTTCCTCTGACGATGCAGGGAAGAGCCTGCTCTTCTTTTGCAGGGAAGAGCCCCTGTAGTCCAGGTTCTGACTGTTCTCAAGAGTGATTTGCCCTTAGCTAAATTTAAGTGATAGTAAGAATTTACTTACATGTAGCCATAAATAAGATTCGGGCTCATTAGCACGTATTCCATGCTTTTAAAATAGTGGGAATTTTTAAACCGCCTGAGAAACATGGGAGCATAGTTCTAATTGAGTAGGCATGACTGAAAAAGAAATAATTTTCCCCAAGGAGTATTTCAATGAAATCAAGTAGCTGAGTTTTAAACATTTTTTTCCAATGGAAGAATAAGAGGTTTAGGTAAAAAAAAAGAAAAAAAAAAACAAACCACCACACACAAACACCACCACAAAACACCACACCACACTATTGGATAAATCTTCCATTTCAGCTGGTTTGAACATGGATTTTGAACACTGCTTTTGAAGTGCAAAAAGTAGTCTGAATCTTTCCCTTTCTCTCATAAGAGCTGTCTACACAGTCACATTTCTAAATATCAAAAAAATTTGGACAAGCAACCTTTCCTCTTCCTCAGGTAACATCATGACTCCTCCCTCAGGGAACTGAAGTTGAAGCTTTCCTAACGCTTGAATTGTATTCTGTGACACCTATTTCAGTTTGAAGATCTGGCTCAATGAACAGTACACAAAAAAATGTGAGGTTTGGGGTTATTTTTAATTACTGGACATGAGGTTGTACCATTCCCTTTCCTCTAGATCATAGAATCATAGATCTTTTGACTAAGATGTAGAGAGTAGAAGTGGTGGAAGGAAAAGTGTTTAAAACACTGAAAAGAAATAAAATTTACCTAGAATTTTTATATTAGAGTGTTAAAGCTGTGTTGGGGGAGAGGTCATAAAGGGTTCCAAGAGGGTAAGAAGCACCCCAAGCAGCACTGAGACAATGGGAATCCACAGCTCTGAGCCATTGCTTCCCTTCATAATGTAGTGCAAGTTCAGGAGGCCTGGAGGTGTCTGGGTGAGAAGAGGAGTTTGCAAAGAACCCCTGTGGCCTGTGCCCTGAAGTATGATTCTAGTGCATGCCCCAACCATTGAAAAGAAGATCAGCAAAACTATTACCCTTGTCCTAAAGCCCTGTGAGCTCTAAAAACATCCAGGAAACAGTCACAAGAGCAAGCAGAAAACTGAGTAAGAACATTATCAGTTCACAGTGCAAATTCTTAGTCTTCACTAGATGCAAGCCAAAAAAAAAACCCAGCACCAAAGCTACATTTTCCCTGGTAGAGCCCAGCCAGCACCTACGTAATGTACTCAGAGACCAAAAACTAAGTAACCAAGAGAAAGATAGATGATGCCTTCTTTTCGCTGCAGATGAAAACCAGAGCTCCACTGACAACAGCAATTTGACCGTTGTTTTGAAGGATTCAAATAGGGTTTCATAGGTTTTCACAAAACGTTTTGCCTCCTGCTGTTCGCAAGAGGGAGGCTGAACACAACGTGACACAATGGTTTGGAAATTCCCCGGTTGGTGTGTGGGGACTGTTAGAGAAGTGTTAGAAAGAACTCAAGGTCTGGAAAGGCACACATAATACAATGATTTCTAGGGCAAAACTTCTAGTTTGTTCTGGATTACAAAGATTACTGGTCTTCTTGCTGCTGGGTAAGTGGCTTATTTTTCCTTCCTAGTCCTTCCTGTTCACCCTCTCACACCCAAAAGGATGACTTTTCAGGTGGATTAATTGCCTTATCTGCACTGCAGAATGCTGGTATCAGTGCAAATGAAGCATCTGGAAGAACTGGCTGCTAAGAAGGAAGATAGATGAAATCAACTCTTGCTCTCATTTGGGTTTCCATTATATACTGTGACATTATATAATGTCTTCTGCACAGAATGTGGGATAAATGGATTGATATGTTTGTTTTATGAGTTCTAAGTTTGCTGCCTCTCATTACCATCTCTTGCCCCTAATTCCAGCACCAGAAAGCAGAACAAGCAACCACCCTATCTTCCCAAAGCCATTGTCTGAAACACCTGCCCTTGCTAACCCACACAGGTCCACTCCCTGCTGTCCCAGAGCACATGGGAGTTTCCTTATGCTCACATTTAAACTGAAAGCACATATAGCAAACCACCCTGCAACCTATTTAGGGTTATAGATCTAGGACAAAACATAGAAGGAGACATAATTATGACATTATAATTTTTTAAAAAACAGATCTAGTGGTGCTAAATAATTCCCTTGACAATACTGTCTTGAACTGCGAGTCCAAGGAAAAGCTCACTAAAGTCAATAGGGTTGATTCCTGAATTCTGACTCTATTAAGAATCTGAAGTCACATCTTCATTACAGATTCTTTCCATCACTTTCTCAGTAACATCCGAGTAAAATTAATCTTGTAAGTCTCACAGGTTCTTGTAAAAAGCAAATAAACAAGCAGATGATTTTTGGTTTTTACTACAGTTCTATGTTTAAAGATAAACTAATTTCTATTTCCTTAATTTATAAAAATCAGAAACACATCCAAGTTTTATTGTCCATCTTTAAGGATTCTTATCCTCTGTTCTTATCTTGGGAGCCACGAATAAATATCATTTCTAACACCTCCTTTCTCCTTCATAAGACATACTGCCTCAAAAGAGATCCCTGGACAAATAAGCGTAGGGCCCAAATGGAGCAAATTCCGTGATCCACTGAAACACTGCACTGCAAGACATGTAATTATACTGTGACATCAAAATTGTCATCAAAGTAGTTTTCTTCAAATGCAAAAAATGTAAGGGGGAAATGCAGCAATTAAGAAGTGATTAAAAATACATTTTCTAAACTAATGTGCTTGAATATTACAAAAATTACAAAAGTATTACAAAAATCTAAATTAAAGACTTCAGTCTGCATTAGTATCTTGTAAAAAACTGACGTGTGAAGCACAGAGGAAAACTAATGTGAAGAATATTTTGCTTCAAGCAAATTAAATAGAAGAGAAAGTACATAAACAAGGAAAACTTAATGGTGAACTTAAATGAATCTTACAGTTTCAAAAAGATACATTTATGTTATCTGAAGGTATTTTGAGGTCTTAAATTACATGCTGCTGTTAAAAATCAAGATCTGAATTACTATAACTAGAAGAGATAAGAAAGAAAGCTATTTTTAAGTCAGCTAGATTTAGAATTGTTTCCTCTCTATGACTAAAAAGTTAAATTTAAAGATTTAAGATGTGATTTTTTCAATCTGATGATTGTTTAATTCTTAAAATATTTTTAGATGTACGATTTGATATAGTAGTATTGAAAAACAGCACAGTTTTTCCTGTATTTCAACTGCATGGTGTTCACCAGTGAAAAGCAAAACAGAGGGTTTTACTCATGAGCTACTACTAACAGCACATTTTAGAGGTCATTCAAATTTTATTCAGTGACACAGAAATACTTTTGGTTGCTTTAACTAACAGATAGTATTACTTCCTTTTAAATAATGCAAACCAGCAAATATTCCAGGGGAAAAAAAGAAAAAACAAAACAAAAAACCCACAACCACAAACCCAAGAAAACCCACATCAAAAAACCCGTACTACTGGATGTCAAGTGAGTTGACTTTTCAGACTACTAAAAATACCACCAAGCTGTACCCCCATATAGGGCAAGAAGTTTGCATGTGAGCACGTTCACACTCATTTTAAATGAATGACAAGTTACTTACTTTCATCGTTAGAAACATTCCCCAGAGAGGTGTGACTGGAATAACGTTTGTTTTCACTTTCACTGAGACATCGTTCGATCCAGCTCTCTGCAAAAGAATAAAGATGCTCTTTTTTGTGTGTTTTTCTTTGCATAAAAAAAAAAGTTTCCAATGCATAAAACCAAATAAAGCACCGGTTTGCAACAGATGGTGTTCTGTAGCATTTCTGTTCAAACATGCTCTTCTGAGGTTACTTAGCAAGAAAACTCTTTCTTGCTTTCAAACTTTGCTGTTGCTTTTTAGTTTCCTTTTTTGTTTGTTTTTAATCGAGAGAGAGGCTGAAACGCTTCCATGTACATAACAAAGCTCCTCAGGATACTCTCTCCCCTCCCCATCACATGATAAAATGATAAATATAATCATTTCACATTCACGTGGGCAACAAACACATAAATTGCGTTAATTTCTAAATCTCAGTCTGGCAAAGACATGTACTCGAGTATTTTGACTGGTTTTGAAAGACGACTTCACGTGTGTAAAATCCTGGGAATTTTTCTTACAGCGGGGCTCACGCTGAGCTCTCTGAAGTCCAGTCCTACAATCCCCATTCACTTTGGTGGGGTCCCAGCCCACCGAGATCTCTCCCACGCCTGTACGAGCGCAGCGCAGCCAGTCAGCAGCCACAGAGCTACTCAAACCTTTGTCACCCCACGGCGGGCACAAAACCACTCCTGTCCTCCCTTTTTCTCACTTCCAGTTCATTCCCGCCAGTCAGATGATGTACAGCATTACACTGACGTGACTCTGCAGTTCCCCTTCCTGGAAGCTGTAACATACATCCCCTCGTCACCTTAGAGGATGCACCAGGTTTAGCAGAACTTACGGTCACAGGTCTTCAAGGCAAAAGTTGCACCTTCCTATGTGTTTCTTTGGACAAAGTATGAAATACCAACTTGCCTAGAGTCCCTGGTTATTGCTACAATAAACCAACCTCCCTCATAAGGTTATTTTGCAAGGGCAGGCACGTGGGTAGAAATGAACTTGTGCGAGCAGAGCTCCCTGCAGTCCAAGCAAGAAAAAGAAGGGATAGTGGGAAAGCTGCAAGGAAACCCCACAAGTTATGGCAGGAAACCACCCCACTGAGCGAAGAGATGCCCAAGAAGCGAGGGGAAACAGACTTTGCTGTCAGCAGACTGCCAGAGCCAGAACACCTTCAAAGACAAGGAAATGGCTGCAGATTCCTCTCTGTAAGCCACCCTCCAGACGCATAGGGCTACCTGCACAGCGCAGGCAGCAGCCTGCCAGCCAGAGCACATCTGACAGCACAGCACAGGCTTGGGGGGGAAGCAGAAGCCGGCCGTCTTGGGAAAGCTGCCCATCAGGTTTATAGAAGGTAAAAGTTGGCATGACTTCATTTCGGTACTAGGTGCCAATAAATAAATATATGAATAGTCATGGCCAAACGCATCCTGCAGGAAAAATGCTTTTTAAACCCAGGCAGCTGGACAAACTTGTATATATTCCTCCGTACACACACTCTCCACTGCCACACAAACAAACGGGCAATGGCATCTGCGTAGGACTTCAGAAAGGGTGTGCTGAGCGCCCTTCGGAGTCGATTTCCAGGCCCTGCCACGAGACTCCGGGCACTGTTGCTTTGTACACTTTTGATTTTCAGGCAGCATAAGAGAGGTGGTGGCAGCTCCAGACCTTTCCCTTCCCTCTGCCTGTTTGTCCACGTATTTACAGTGGGAACACGCTGCGGTGCTGCCTTCATCAGTACCAGCTCATGCCTGCGTGCGTCTTCCTCATCACCAAAACCGCCTGGTGCCCAAGGAGCCTCACAGCCACGCTGCCTCTTCCCTATTGCCCGCTCCTTCGAGGTACTTCTCTGAAAATCAGCAAAAAATAACTCGTGTGGCCAAAAGGCCCTTCAGTATATTTCTTCTCACATCAAATTCAGCATGCCCTTGCATAAAAATCACTTCCCGGTTGCTGACAC
This sequence comes from Eurypyga helias, assembly GCF_000690775.1. NCBI lineage: Eukaryota > Metazoa > Chordata > Aves > Eurypygiformes > Eurypygidae > Eurypyga > Eurypyga helias. The sequence goes on along the minus strand of NW_010243857.1, from coordinate 13,986 downwards.
GGCAACTCGAAGCTTGCCAGTGACGCCTGTGCTGCCCCATCAGCTCCTGCCTGGTTACTAAAGCACGGGCTTGTGGCGCCGCCAGCTTCAAGGCTTTCCCTTCTCACGCCGCTCAGCTGCCTTGGGTGGGGGTGTATCACCCCCTCGTCTAACGGCCAACACGATGGCCAGGCTGCTGCATGCCAGGTTTCTTTTACTGCCCCAAAACTGAGCTAATGGCACCTCTCTGCTCCCGTTGTACCGTGAGCTGGGGGACAGGAGCTTGGATCCTCACAGATTACTACAAGGCGAAGAGAAACTTGCTGCCAACATCAGAGAGAGGTGCAAGAAGCCTTGAGAAAGATTACCCTACCTCCTCCTCCTCCTCCTTTCAGCACACAGCCATGGCTGTGTATAATTCCCTTGGCTCGGAGCCCAGCCGCAGGGAGTAAAAGCAAAGGCGGCTGCCATTAGCGCCAAGGAGAGACCGATGCCCAGCCCTGCCCTTTCTTCTCCTCCCAGCACCGAGAGCTGGGAAGCTGGGTTGCATCTTCTTCCCTCGGCGGCAGGGAACTGGCAGCAGCCATCTTTAGTCACATTCCCTGCCTAAGCAGTAGGAAAGGAAAAACTTTTTAAGTGTCACTCAGTAACAATTTTTACCATCCTTGTTCCCGTGCTGTCTCTGATGAGTACGTATATGCCCCTTTTCCACTGGTAAAGCAGGCAGTTTACACTGCCAGACATGAAGTCTCTGGAGTAGGGCGCAGTTACTGCTTAATTATGTGCTGCAACTCCTTTGGTCCTGAATCGCCCCGGTTCAGCTCGCTGCAGCCTGAGTCTGGCTTTGTCTTTGTGGCCTTGCATGTAAATAGCTGATAGAAATTCTTCGAGCCTGAAAAGATGCATGACCTGTCTGGCAGCAACGAATAAAGAAAACTAACTCTTTTGAGCAAAAACGTCAGGGAGTTTATGGCAAATTTGTCAAATTATTTGGCAAACGACAAAATGCGACAAAAACAACTAGCTAGTTAAAGCTGTATTATCTCATAGATCAAGTTATGTAAGTATAAATAAATAAGTATTCTAATACCTTCATTTAATAAGTAGATTTTTTTGTACAATTTATATAAATTTTTAGAAAGTTTTTACAAAGTTTTTAACTCCCAATATTAATAAGAAGGCCTTCCGGTATTAGAATAAAATACAACTACAGTTTTGCTAAAATTTAAAATATTCCCTTCAGGAGCCTGCAGATCCCAGATATGATAGAACCCACCTAAAATGAAACAAAACAAACAAAACAAGAGAAGGAGGCAGAGCAATCAAAATAAAGAGTCAAAACTAAGTCTGACTTTTTTTAGCAGTCCTTTCAGAGATAAGATGACCCTGCCCCAGCATAAGAAGCCCACTGGGTAGAGCCCTGTCCACATCGAACGCTCTTGTCCTCGCGACACACGGGTGCACGGCCCAGCTGCAGAGCCAGAGGAGGAGACCCGGGCTATCCCCTGGTGTCTCCAGGCCGAGTTTCATCACTTGCTCCCAAGGCTGATGCCAATCACACTACACCATCATTCTAGACAAGCATTGAGTCACACAGTATGAAAGGTTTTATGTGATCAAAGCCTAAATTATTGTGCTTGGACCTTACAGACTTCTCACAGACAGGATTTCACATCAGGAACAGAGAGAGAATAATGGAGAATTCAGGTGATGATTAAGCAGAAGTGTCTATCATCAGACCTGATAACAATGATGAACCATTAACACAACACATAGGAAACAGGAATTTCTAGTGGGAAATGTTTGTGAGAACATAAGAAAATAGATCCTGTCTCATACAGGGTATATTTTTTCCTTGCTGCGTCTCAGTGTATCAAGCCTTAAGGCATCTCCTCTCCCTGCTCGCCAGGACTGCTTCCCACCCTGACCCCCAGCATGCCGTAGCCTCAGTGGTACCAGCACAGTGGTTTCAGGAAGGATCAGCACTACCCAAAACACATCCAAGCAAAACAGATTAATCAATATCTAGTAGTAAAATGTAGTGTAGTCTCACACTGATAACTCTGTCCTGTCACACAGTATGGAAACTACTACAATCTTATTAGCAAAGAATGCAAATATGGTGCATTTAATGGCGTTTTGAAGATGCACCTTTAAATACTTCGTCAACTACACAACTTAGTAAGAAGTGCATTATAATGAAGCACACTACTACATCCCTCAGCCTTACCATTTCTGTTAAATAAGTTTGTATAACATTGAATACAAAGATGATGTATCTTCTGCAGGATTCCAACGTGACGGAAAGGAGATGTTTATTCAAATTACAATAATTCTTCCAGTGTCACTTTTCTGACACAAATAAAAAATATAAATCATTCCCAATAAAGTGCTGAAAGTTGGATTAAAGAGAACTGCGGAACAACTTCTGGCTCTCATTTTGCCTCTTCTCTTTTTGATCCTAATCCCGCTAAGACTGACACATCCACTGAACCTCAAGCATGAGAGTATTTCCTCTCCCACTAAACGTGCCCACCACACTTTGAACAACACAGGTTTAAACTGAGCTTGTTTTCAGTAGTTCGCAAAGCAGAGGCCTGCGTGGCTTTTCCTCGCCCCACCAAGGCTCTTCTCTTCACAGTGACAAGAGTACTTTTATTTGTATGGCCCTTAAACCCTGAGCTGGTACGGCAGGCCTGGGACTCCCCAGAATATAGGCAAACACACGAGAGCTGCTCAGGGGCAGGAGCTTTCATGAACTACTAGAAAAAGAGAAGCATGAACTGGTTTTTAAGTATACCTCTGGCAAATTATTTTGACACGTGATCCCCTTCAGAAGTAAAGGTTTGCTCCTGGAAGACGCCTTTGACAGGCTCCTCCCTACAGAGCCTCAGTTGAGGTGAGAGAATACAGCAGAGGTGCCCGCGTACCGCCGGCACGTTTAATGAGATAATTACTCCCTCTTGTTTGTATAATGGTTATCGGCTTAGCATATCTGCAGCCCAGAAGGGAAAGCATTCATTGCTCCCATGAGTGCACAGCCATGGCGAGAGCCGTGTGAGAGCCACCTGGGCTCCGCTCGGCAGAAGGGAAGAGGAGGTGGGCCTGATGGCAGCTGGCACGGGCGTCTGCAGCTGCGGTCCTGCCGGGGGATGAAGAGTTGCTGCAGGGCTATGACAACCTGTAATCACAGCCTCTTTCGGCCTTTGAGAGCCCCTGTGTCCTGCTCCGCACCCAACGGGATGCCCAAAGCAGCTGGAGGGGGTGTGCCACACAGCTGGGAGGTGAGTGTACCCAGAGCCGCTGGCTGCAGCCCTGTGGGAGTCTGTGCATCCTGAAGGGAGATTAAGGACTTTTATGGGAAGAATGAGGCTCTGGTCACCTAATCTGAGCTGCATTTTGCCTCACCTCATTACCCTAGAGCGGTACTCACCGCACAGGTTATGCCATATCCTCTGATCTGGATGCGGCTGTATGACCGGTGTAACCCTGAATCATCTTTTTTTACTGAAATTGTATGAGATAAGAATCCCCATGTTCTAGAAACATAGCTAAGGCTTGTGGTAATCACAGTACCAAAGCCTGCACCATCACCATACACTTATTTCACCACAGCCCTAGCAGTTGCACGCAAATCCCTCTCATATGCCTTCAGCTCAGGATAGGCTACCATACTCTGCGTTTTAGAGCAGTTTGACAGCAAGCATGGCCATTTACTTAGTGATCTGCACACGCACCAGAGTTTCTTCCACAGAATTTTACTTGTCACTGAAATGGAGTTACCACTGGGATAGGAATAAAAGATTTGCCAGGACCCAAACCGCAGCCCAAACCACATACCAACTTGGGTGGCACAGCTGCCAACACCCTGACTCTTTATTTTTATTCAAGGCTGCTCTTGTAAATTTTTTCCCCAGTTTCTCAAGGCAGCTGTAGAAAACAGTAGTAAGGAACTGTGAGCAAAGGTATATAAAACATAGGTCATGCAGATATAAAGGGACCGCAAAAATGTAGTGGATTTACAAGAGAACCTGTTGGAAACATGAGTAGTCAGAAGTGATGACAGACAATTTTACAGTTCCTGTGTCAGAGGAGGAACTCCTGTCATGCACACAGAGTCTTAACACCCCCCTGAGTTATTTGTTTGTTGTTCTCAGAGGGAACAGTTACTCGTCTCCTTCTGCAGCATCTCCCTGCCAAGGTTCTCAGTATCAAGCTGGCCGGCAATACTGCCTGGCTGCTCAGCTGATCTGTTAGCCCAGGAGAAAGTGGTTGCAAACAGCAGATTTAGCAGGTAAAAGCAGCACCTCCAAAGCTCAGGAGGCTGACAGAGGGTCATGGAACCTCCCATTTCAAGTTTGCTGCCTGTGGTACAACCAGGTATCATATAACAAAATTTTTCAGTGGAGTTGATGGGATGATATTCTGTATCTTTTCTTTCTTAGGAAAACCATCACTGCCCTGACAGCTGCTTCTGTTGTCTGTCTCAGAATAAATGCTGAGATCTGCGTGAGCCACTGAGGCTTTTCTCTGCAGAGCTTGTCTTGCTGAGCAGGGTCTGGGACACGCCACCACGCAACAAACCCTCTGTTCGTGCTGTCTGTATGGCACCATTGCTGCGGACAGAGAACTTCCAACCTCTACAGCTGTCAAACTCATCACGTCTGAACAGTCTGTCTGCTTTGACGATCCCTCGGTGTGCTGCAAACCTAATTTCTGACTGCCATATGAATGAAAGTAAAGAAAAAATAAGCCAGTATATCCAATAATTACTCTGGTGCAAATGAAAACTACACCTTATAGGACTTTGATGTCTTGGTTCACTTAATCATATCAGTGATTAAGTTTAAAACAGTCCCTTAGTTTAAAACAGTCCCTTAAGGGCAAAAGAGACAATGTCTTTCTGTCAGGGGTAACAATCAGGATACAAACCTGAAGTCTGACCCTCAAACTATTAAAATCCTGCCCTAGTACCTGCTGCACACCCCACCTGCTCTGACTCGAAGCAGAGGACTCGCGTCCCGAACCTCCCACACACTGCAGCACAGCACTGCCGGTTACTGGTACACCTGCAAAGCCTGACGCTGCTGGAGTGCTGCGAGGGCTGGCTACAGCAGCACATTCAGAGCTTTTCAAGAGCCATGCTGTTTGAGAGAAAGCAAACAAACAACAACAAAAAAAAAATCACCTTTTCACCAAAACCTCAATGTACTGCAAGACCAAGGCCTGAGCAACGTCTCCTCTGCACAATGTTAAGAACCACTGTGTGCCCGTGACATGGCAGGGCTTGGCAGCCCCACGGAGGGCCTTAAACTTACAGAAATCAACTAAACCCAAGCAGAACAAGCCATTAGGGACACCTAACCACACACACAGGGATTTCCTAAGATTTTGGCTTTCATAGGTGATGTAATTTCCCTCCTCCCCATTGTCAAATGGAAGGTTTGCAAGGCCATAATAGGGCCATCATCCAACTGCTGTTCCCTCCAATTATTCCACCACTAGACACTCCTCCTTCACAAAACAGCTTCCCTTTGACTGTCGAGGCGGACCTGCCACACAGAGCCTGGTTTTGCTCCTCATTGCCATCCACTGGCAAGGCACGTATCCTCCAGTCAGCATGTGTGAGCTGTCAGGGACATCGTCAAGCTCCATGGGAAATTGTGCCAGTGTCCTCTTTGGTCCTGCACAGCCATCTTCTGTTCTTCCAAGAGACCTGCTCCTCAGGGATGGCAGGGACACATGGCCTTGGTGCAGATGGTAGAGCCGCTACCCTGACAAGTTGCCAGATACCTTGTTGCTTTGTTTGCTAATCTAACCTTTTAGTTCGTTTCCAAAAGGGTAAATCGTCGGGCACTCTTGTTGCAGTCCTTTCTTTTGTTCTTGTTTCTTGGCATACAGTTCTCTTGGAACTATTTCAGGGTTAATGAACATTGGTCCAGGG
>NW_010243857.1:0-8032 GCF_000690775.1 Eurypyga helias | reverse complement strand
AGGAATGTTTTTGTCCTTTTTCTTTGACTCGTGATTCTGGTGAAGCATCGTGAAATTCACCGTCATATCATAAGAATGCCAAGAGTGGCTCTCTTGAACCTGTGAGAGATCTTTCATTTAGCCAGATCTTCACTCCTAGTACTGATTTTCTGTTAATCTAGTTGATAAGGTATATGAAAAAAACCTGGCATACTGTCTTTAAGCTGATATAACAAAAAGCACTACAGTTCATCATCTTTTAACTCACCTAGAATACTTGGATAGGAAAACTGGAATTTGTGAGATGTTGCTTTCTTGTTACTGCGTACTATGCAGTGTTCATCCAACACGATACCTGTGTTGAAGTACTTTGTCAGCAATACTCCTTATTAAGAAGCTGCACCCCAAATGTAGATCAAGCACACCCAGGAACTCTAGAATACAAGACTGTGTATGGATTATGGCATTTAGGGCAGCCTCCAACCTGGATGGGATGGGACTTCTAAGTCCTATCCATTCCCTTCTCTGTAATCACATCTCATACTGCTATCACATTTCCAACTCAGTATGCATGTTAATTGGGAGCAGCCTTTTTCCTCTCCCAGTCACACACAGATGCCATCTATCATTTTGGTTTGAAAAGCAAGCTTCACCAGACCGGTAAACAGTCACTTGTGGTTCTGCAAGACCATTCCTCATTTAACAGGGAAGAGGACCTTAACCCATCCAATCTTGGTGCAGTGAGGACCATTTAAACTAGTGATGCCAGTATCTCACCAAATCACCTCTCGCAGAGCACTTAACTTACATGGGTGTGCAACATGCAGCCAGCCTTTCCATCAGTAGGATAATCACATGTATCACACGCTTTCCAAGAACCAGCTCTGCAAACAGCAACACGTATCCTCATGCCTCTACAGCACGGTGTGTTACAGATCTTCAGTCCTCCAGGGTCTGCTGCATGAACCGATGTAAATGTTGCCATTGCTTCCAATTTCTCTGCAACATTCCCTTCCAAGGAAGGATGTAAATGGGCCCCTTGATTACTGGCAGTCCTATTCTCTCCCAGAATAAAGGACAGTCTATTGATTCACTTTTTTGCCCCAGATTTCATTAATCTCTTATGCTATAGAATTAATGTGATGCACACTAGAGTTCGTAAGAGGAGGGCCTTCGTTTCTGGGTACCTATCACTTCACCTCTTATGCTCCTACCCTACAGCTCGCTAGCTCTTGGGTTAAACATTCCCGGCTGCTACCACAGTCCCTTGGGTCACCCGTGTGCATGAGAAGACATGGAGACCTCAAATCCTTAATTCAGCTCCACTTCACTGCACAAGGCTAGAGACATTTGGCTGAAGAGGGTCTGTGACTCTATAAGAAACAGGATTTGCACCGAGTACCCACAAAATGCTTCCCTCTGCTTCAGGAGCCGATGAATCTAGCAGAGAGGCCAGTTTGGCACAGGAACGGTAGTACAACGAATGGTACGACAGGCCCATGAAGATGACAAAATGAAGAGATGTGGGATATGGATGAGAAATACTCAAAACACTGGCTGTGAGGCTCAGGTTGTTGGAAAGGAGGTGGGAAAGAAAAGGAAAGGAAACAAAAGGATGAATGACAAAGAAAAGGGCATGGTCAAAAATAACGTACAGGAGGAAAGAGAGCATCTATAGAGAGGAGATCTTTTAAAAATCAGGAGAGGTCTGCTCCTGAAGGAATAGGACTACAGTGAGTATTTCTCATCAGAAACAGTATCCAAGCAGACATACTGAAAGAACAGGAGAAAAAGACAGGCGGAAACGTATGTGCAAAGAAAATTCAGGAGTCAGGACATAAACATAGCAGTAAAAGACAATCATTTGACTGAAGAAGAGGGAGAATCAGAGGAAAGAGATACTACATTTACTCAAGTGCTGGGCACTTTCCCTCTGTTTATGGGCATCTATTCCAAATCTACCAGTCGCTCACTACTGTCAAAGGATGCAGGCATTACGGTACTCAAAACCATTCTGGGAGCAAAAATGGCACTAACGAGACAGAAACAAGTAAAGAACACTTTCTTTCAGCTCTGAAAATGCACACAGAGAGTATCTGCATACCAAAAGTAGCAGTAAATCATCATAACATGCTCCTACAAAGATTGGTACCTCTCAAAACTAACCTGTGTAGATAGAGCAAGCACATCATGCTGTTAATTTTACCACCTAAATGTGCTTCTCAAAGTTTTCATTCAATCCTGGTGTGCCTCGACTTACAGATGCATAAACCTTGTATGCACCTAGCCCCTTCCATGCTGTCTCTTCTCTCTCCTTAGGAAGTACTATGAAACTAGACCAGTGCTTTTAAAACAAGGGGCCTGGCTTCTCTGAGAAGCCTCCAGTCTCCTCTGAACAATATGCAAAGCAAACTCAGGGAGGGAACATGAGAAAAAAGAGAAGTCTTCTTTCCTCCTCCTTTTTTTTTTTTTTTTTGCCCAAGACTCACCAAAACAAGAGTCTAGTATTGAATATTCAGCACTGAATACTAACTGCTCAATAGCTGGTCTGTTTGCAGAGCTCAAAGTGGAAATGACCCAGCAAGGAGGAGAGGTGAACACGCTGCTCCATCCATGTGATTAAACGGCTCCGTAAATGCGGTCCTCGCCGATTCTCCCTCTCGTTACAATGCAGGCCATTTGCTGCCCCTACCACAACTCGTTTAAAAAAACTGTTTGCGTTAGAGGGGCCCCCACACCAGCATTGTCCCTGGGACACTGTGTTTGGGAGAGGAATGCGAGCTCCAACATTAGGAAACCTGTGCTCGCCAGTCAATCTGACCAGCAGGATCCGTTATTGCCGCCGCTGGGGCGGAAGGGAGAACAGGGTGCAGCTCACAGCGAGGAGAGCACTGCCAGGTGTCCCTGCTCTCAGCTGGCATGAGGCATGGGGTCAGGCTCACCTGGCACCTGCCTTGTTCCACCAGTGCCCTCAGAGGCCTCGCACCAGCATTGTCCCTGGGACACTGTGTTTGGGAGAGGAATGCGAGCTCCAACATTAGGAAACCTGTGCTCGCCAGTCAATCTGACCAGCAGGATCCGTTATTGCCGCCGCTGGGGCGGAAGGGAGAACAGGGTGCAGCTCACAGCGAGGAGAGCACTGCCAGGTGTCCCTGCTCTCAGCTGGCATGAGGCATGGGGTCAGGCTCACCTGGCACCTGCCTTGTCAGTGCCCTCAGAGGCCTCGGAAGCGCTCCTCCTCAAACGTAGCATCCCACAGGGTCACACGGCAAGTTCCCAAGGGCCCAGCCAGGACAAAAGCCACACACAAACAGAGGGCACCATGTGGCAGATGTGCCATTTGCACAGGGTCTCTCATAAGGCCAAGTTTTCCCTGATAACTGGAGTACAGCTCACTCTACCCTTGTCCCCGAGAGGCCCAGAAGAATCAGCCTCCTGTGGACTCAGGGTGCGTGCTGCAGGCCTGTCGCGCTCAGTGTGAGAATTCCCGCGCTGGCTCTTGTGCCACACCTGTCCCTGACGGGATCTCCATCTCACACACAGCACCGGGACAGCCCCTTTCCTTACAACCCCGGGGTGCCAAGGGCATTAGCCAGCAAACCTCTGATCCGCTGCTCAGCCAGGCCTGGCACACAGGGACCTGGAGACGAGGGGCCATGCTGAGGGGTGGGGGAAGCTCCGCAAAGAAGCCCATTCCCTCGATGTGACATATGAGCCCATGTAGCTGGGGAGCACTCGTCGTCGCAGGAGCAGGCGTTGTCCCGTCACCAACCAGCACGTTACTGCCGTGCCCTGACACATAGCAGGACTGCACTTCCATATTGGCTTGCATGAGATTTTTTACAGTGCCTATCCAGTCACTGTCACCCTGAGGGCCAGGCAGGAATCTCTGGTTCCTTGTGCTGCTTAGGTTTGGCAGGGAATCGATGGATTTTACCTTTCTCTAAGCACTGATGATAGCAACAGCTGAGAGCAGGGTACCAACAAGCTATGCTACAAAAGCTAACAGCATTAAATACTCATTTACTTAATTAGGACATTCTGCCACATGTCCAGGGTTAAGATGAATGTCAGTTGAGGTGGGAACCACACAAGTCACGCTGTTGAGGATCCACCCCCTCCTACCCCCCACTTTGAAGGATAGAATTAGGTCTGCTCCCTACCACCATCCACGAATGCTATTCAGGTGACCTGTTTCTGGAATACCCTAGAATATTAGGAAAACACACAGCCCTGCTTTTCCTCTGATGCACAGTAGCTCTAACTCTTTTGCAGCAGGTTGTACCTTTGTTAGAGGGTGCTGGAAAGTGCCACGGGTTGTGGAAAGGACGTTCTGGGGAGCCGCTGGATCAGGTTCACACTGCTCTCACTGCGGGGGACTGGGCTCCGGGGCACAGGTGGCTCCAGGCAGCATTGGATAACCACTCATGAGATCCCACTGAGGGACTGGGCTCCCTCCCCAGCCTGCCCTTCCTCAGCTGCAATTGAGGTAGTTTTAGCACTTCTGAAACAGTTTAGCAACTAACAGGATTCCAGGGGAGGGGAAAAAACCCCAACCTTCTATCACTGCATTTAGTGGTGTCTGTATTTACCCCTACATTTGGCTTTTTTCACTACAAGCTAGATCTAAATTTACAAGTCTGTACAAGAAGAGAGAGCTCATGCTTGTTTTATTGACTTAGGGGTCTCATTTGCAAACTTGCACGTGCATCTTCTTTTCTGTAAAGAGGAGTTCTACCTGACTTTGCGCGAGCATCTGCCAAGCAGCCAGACCAGTGAAAACGGCCGCACTGAAGAAAACAGATTAATCCATCAGTATTACTCTGAGCAGTGAAGGTTTAAAAAGAGAAGAAAGCAAAGGTGAGCAACAACAAGTGGTTCTATTTCTAGCCACGGTATTCTTAAAAACAAAAAAAGGCAAGGATTTCTAACACTCGAAACTCATAGTCATTGCTTCCAGGCAAATCTTTCTTCTGGACACAGTCTCAGCAAGCAAAACAAAACCCCTAGAGAAGAGGATTTTGTGTTTCTCAGAGTTTGAGTCTCTGCCATGGGGTTTGTGAGCGCTCAGAGCTTCGGGAGCTTGTCAGAGCATCACACCACGGCAAGCCCCCAAAACAGATGAAATCCCAGCATACATCCCCAGCCTGCTGCTCTGACATTAATGCCTCTACTTCCCAGGGCTGTAAGTTTCAGGGAACTGGTCCTTCAGAGAATGCTCCAGCTATCTAAAACATATTGTTCCCCATTACCATAATATTTGGGATCCCGCACAAAAATGCTCAGGGTAAGCTGTTAATTAATTGCAAACCCATCACTCACAGCTGTGAATCAACTCCTTGGTTCCTGTAACAAATTCTGTCTTAGAGAAATTAAGTTCACTTACCAATACAAGAAAACAAAGTGCTCAACTGTAGCTTAAGTGAAGGAAATGAAACCATGCTGAGCCCCACATTTCAGTCTTGAGGCAATTTAAGCTGCAAACGAGCTTTTTCTTCCTTACTGGGTGCAGCCAGAGGCAAGGCACTATTTAACTCTCTCCACTTTTCCTGATTTCAGGTTTATTACAAAGGGAAGAATGGCCAAAAAAATATTTAACCCACACTTAAATGTACACAGAGAATAACACCACAGCCCTTGCAGCAAGCCAAAGGACTCTGACTCAAGGCACCTTTCCTAAGGCCAGCTGGTATTTTATAGCTAATAAACTGCTCCTGCTGCAGATCTCCTGGGAGAAAATAAATGGGGATGAAGACAGGCCAGGACTGCTAGTTGTGCATGTGAAATAGCCACCGTTAAGTTATTACACCTTCCCCACGTCGGGGGGATCATTACGAGCTAACCCTGGGCACCTGCCCTCTGCGAGGCACACCCAGGGACGTCAACAGGTGCCTCCCTTGGCTGGCAGACACCCCAGGGTCGGCCTGTCTCTAACAGCAAACTGGATTGCAGTGCTAAATCCTCACAGCAGCTCTCCGACACGCATGTGCAATGCTACAGGACCTAAAAGTTGTGTGTAAACATGGGTTTAGTACCTACACAGGCCTCTACTGGCTTAATCGTAACGGCGTACTCTTCCTTCCTGCACTCGTCATATGCCATCAAATATCCTTTATGCTATCCACCTTCCTCACTGGAATGTTAGCCGTCAAATCTGCCCGACCGCCGGGGCGCAGGGGTCCAGCGGGGTTGGATTGTAGGGGGCATTCACTGTCAGACACAATGAAACAACCAGAATTCAGCCCAGATGCGGGGAAACAGAGAAGCGGGTGAACTCCGGAAATTCACAAACCCCAGTTTAGCTCATGGTCATTTGGACTCGACTGTCACGTCGAGCATCCCCAGGGGACTGACCTTATACTCGCACCAGTTACATGACAGCCGGCTGATGCTCCGCCGACATTGTTACGGACCATAGAGCCCCGGCTGTATTTAGGGCCACCTCTGGGAAGTCTTCGTCTGAAGAGGTACTGACGCTCTGTCACTACGTGGATCTTCCTGACCCCATGATTTCATCTTTATTTTGCTACGGCAAAATCCTACATATAGAAATAATATCCCAGGGGAGGCTCCTCCTTACGGCTGTCCTAACTTGCAAACCCCTTGGAAATTAAGCTGGAGAAATGCAATGATGTTCACACTCGGAAATGAAGCAGATTCTACGACCGACTAACGGTTTCCCTTGCCTGCACGCTCTGCTCCAGTGGCTGAAAACCAGCCCTATTTCCTGGAAGCAAACAAGCCGACAACCGTGATGGAAGCAAGGTGCTGTACCAGTGGCTTTCCATGGGAAAAGCACGGAAAAGCCGGATCTTAGCACAAAATGGCCTCTTCTCGTTTCGGCAAGGTCTTTTGCTCGGTAGATGTTTGCTACAGTAAAGGTGCAGCTGTGACAGAGCAACGGAGGCTACAGGTTTCTGCACAGCCTCACAGGCAAAGGTTGAATCTGTCTGAATCTGGAGTCACTCCTTTAATGAGGGTTTTACCCCTAAAAAATCCTTAAAACCCTAAACTGTAACTTAAACACGTGAAATAGTTTCTTACGGTTTTCTGGCTATTCTTACGCAAATGCTTGTTTTAGTTCTTTTTTTCTTTCATCCTTCCAAAGATCTTTGCCTTATTGCAAGTAAATAACAGGTCGCAGAGGCAAGTACCCCAATTCCCCCTCCCAAAATATTTGAGAATGAATTCGTCAGCAGACAAGCAGATCATAAAAGAATTCTTCTCTCCGAGTCAGAACATTAACTTCTTCGTTCAAGGTAATTTTGACCAACTCACAAACATCTAAAAACTCCCCACGGATTTTACAAACTTCTAAAACAAACCCCTCGGGAAGGAAGAACTGATTGGGTGCTGGGACTTGCATTTAGATCCCGACCGTGCTGCTGCTGGAGGCAGGGGGATTGCCGAGGATTGGGCTCTACTCCGCAAATACTGTCCGCAGGGACTGCGCGGCCGGCAGGAAAGAAAACATTTTTGCTGGGGGGGTGGGGAGGGTGGGGTGGTGTTCCATTTCTTTCACGCATGAAATTGTGTAAGATATGAAATTATGTAAGATAAATAGTCAGGTCTGATTATATAAAGGACCAGCGGTATTTCTTCTGCATGTCCATATCATATCAAATGTAGGATTCTAAAGAATCATGGGATCATCTTATCTGCTCAGCAGGTCAAAGCCTTTACGAACACAAATCCCAGGGCAGTAAATAACTTTTTTGATTTACTGGAACACAAATAAATCACATTTTCGCTTGAGTAGGAAAAGGACTCAAAGAAAGTAGGAAAAACAGCCAACAGCAAGTTCCTCTCTATCTGTTAGTAAATCGTTGCGATGAGCAAAGCAAACCGTTTCCAGCAGCAAAATCAACCACTCGGTCGGATCAAAAAAAAATCGAGAGCTGGGACGGCAGGCGTCAGCGTTACGCGTGAGTTCTGACATTCACCGCCGCTTCCCGCACCGGCAGTCCGCGGTCGGTCACCCGTGCCGGCGATTTCATGAGCTGAACCAGGACACGAGAGCCACGAACGCTCTCCCGCCGGCGTTCCATGTGCC
>NW_010243856.1:0-3880 GCF_000690775.1 Eurypyga helias | reverse complement strand
TCCTTCCTGTGTTCCGGATCTCAGGGCAGGAAAGAAAGGAGGGGGGCCGGCTAAATCACACGGGAGAGTTCAGCTTCAGGCTTCCCCGGTGCCACGGCAGAAATCCATGTCTTCATTTACCCTGTGGGTTTTGGGGAGAGGACGGAGTACCTAGGGAAGGTGGGAGTGGGGAGGGGGAGACGTTGACCTTGACCTTTGAAACATGTGATGGCATCTGAGCGACAGACCTTCGCGTCACGGGGAGCCCCAGTCTGTCCCCGTCTAACAGGTGGGGCACGAAGGGCGTTTCCAAGCTGCAGTGGGACCCAGAGCCAGGATTGCTCCTGTTTTGTGGGGAGATGGGTGGATATTTTCTAAACTGGGTGGTCTCCTCCCGCCCCACCTTTCTTCTTTTTCCAAGGAGTTCAGATCACTTCCAGCTTCTTAGCTGGTACCAAATCGTGTGACAACTGAAATGTGGGAAGCTCCACCACCTGCACAAATGATGAGGGTGCCGAGGGGGATCCTCGGAGATCCCCTTCGCCTTGTGAAGACTCAAACTACTGTTCTTCCAGCCCATATGTTTTTCTCCTGGTTTCTTTTTGCCAGGCAGGGTTTTCCTTGTCCTTTTGTTCTTTCAGTGATTTCTAGAGAGGCCACGTTTTGATACCCACACTAGGCATTGGAAATCTCCTGGGATCCTGAAGAGCCATCATCTTCACTTTCCTCTTCCTCTCCCTTTTCCCTCAAGTTGCCGGTCACCTGCCGTTCCCAAAGACTTCCCCGGCTTCCCTGAGGGATGCTCCCCAGCTGGGAAAGCAAAGCCAACCCTTTGGGTACCCAGAAAGAGGAAGTGACATCTTGCTATGAGCACACAGGTTTGAATTATTAGTCTGTAAATTTCGTACCGTGATAAAAGCTTCAGATGTGTTGTTCAATATTAAAGTTTTGGCAATAGCACAACTTGGTTTTTTACTTCCTTTAACCCCCGCCTCAAACCTACATTTCCCTCTCACAGATTTCTGAGAAAATCTTTCATGTTTTGTTTTAATATCGCATATATACGTTTCAGGTTTCTTAGCTGGGTATACAAATAAGAACGGACATATGGCAGGAACATTTGATGTTTGCAAACGGGTAGAAGATACTTGCTAACCGATTTCCGCTGTGGAGTTATATGGGATTCTCTTTTTTTATATAGGCAACTTTTATGTCAGCTGGGATACTCTTGCTCACAGTTTTAAGGTTTCGA
This sequence comes from Eurypyga helias, assembly GCF_000690775.1. Taxonomy (NCBI): domain Eukaryota; kingdom Metazoa; phylum Chordata; class Aves; order Eurypygiformes; family Eurypygidae; genus Eurypyga; species Eurypyga helias. The sequence goes on along the minus strand of NW_010243856.1, from coordinate 2,649 downwards.
TCCTGTGGTTATTGTTAAAAAAAGCAGTACATCACACACACAAACCCCACGATAAATGCAACTTAATCTTTACTCTCCGGCTGGGATAATTGTATACATAATGTCGTCTTCTTAGCTAAAGTGGAGTTTTTTTTCCCTTTTGCCATGGTCTTGCCGTCCTACCGAAGATGAGAACTTGACTGAAATCTAATTCAGAAATGACCGTTACTTGATTAGCTACTTAGTGTCCAAACGTCCTAGTAACATCAGGACAAACTTCTGACCTCGCTTTTAGTGACCCCCAGGGTAGTCCCAGACCCAGAACACCCCCTCCCTCCAGCCTCCCACTAAACTTAATAGGTCAGACAAGCTCCCTCTCCTTTTTTGCCAAATATTTACATCACCCAAAGTGGTGATGACGTGTGTGTTCGTGCCTTCATCACCTCACAGTGGAATTATTCCTTGTGGGTAAAACTTCCTGAGGGGTTATGGGAGCGGGAGCTGCGTGTTCCCCCTGCAGCAGGTGGGCTCCCGAGCCCCGGCTCCTCGGGGGGCTCCCCCCAGCCCCGCCGTGGCAGCCGCCCTGTCCTTAGGCTGCCGGCTTTTTTTGGGCCAGCTTGTCAGGGCTGCGCAGCCAGGTTTCAGACCGGAGCCGCGTCCACAGGGCGTGCTGGACTTCGGGCAGAACCCCTGGGCTGAAAATTTGTTGACCTGAGAACAGCGAGAGCCGGCGTCCGGCGGATACAGACACTTCTGCTGAGCAAAGGCACACCAGCCTTTATGTTTCCTTTGCAACACGACCTACGAGATGTAGCTTTATGTTATATCCAGCTGGGGGTTTTTTTTTTCTTCTTCTTTTCTTTTTTTCTTTTTAGAGGGACGGGATGGCAGCGGGCTGCGCCGGGAGATGACAGATGACTTGACATAGTCCTCACATTCAGCAAGAGAACTTGCAAAGAAATATGGTCTTGTGAAAGTGGATGACAATTGGTAATTACTGGCAGGCAGCGAATATCTTCCCCACAATGGGAAGGAAGCGGCTCTGAAGAAGGATATTCACTCCCTGGCACGGGGGCAGCTACATCTGCAGGAAAGCGGATTGCGTGCAAGGGGACGGGGGAATGTCGTCCTCCAGGTATCCGAGCTGGAAGACCAGGGGGCATGGTTGACTAGAGACTAACCTTTCTTGTTTAGCCGCTCGTTATTTGGCATGGCAGAGGGGTTGCTATGAAACCACTCCCTTTTTCTCTTTGCCGTTATTGGACTAAATATACTTTGGCTCCCGGGACTCTGCGAATTGTCTTCGGAGCGTGGGAACCTTGGCGTGTGCCCTCAGCTCTGCTCCAGCCCCTTGGCACCAGCCTGGCTCCTTCTCCTCGGGTACCTCTCGGAAGGCTGACAGGACTGCTTCTGCCTGTCTGAGGCCGTTCTTGCTCTTCCTCAGTCCCTCCCGGAGTGGATAGAAGAGCCTGTGCCCCCACAACCACTCCCACACGTAGATGTGGGGCACTGGGTGGCAATGCCACACGGTGCCGGTGGTCTGGCTGAGCTCCATCCTCAAGGACCCCAGCCCAGTGCGCTCAGGCAGTTAAAGCCCGTGCCCCAGATGCAAGACCTGAGTCCAGGGGTGGGATGGGAGCTCAGATGGGAGCTGCTGGAGTGCGCTGTGTGCGGGTGAATTCGGGACTGGCTCAGCTCCCGCCTTTCCTGATGAACCATGATTCCAGAGTAAATAACATCTTGGAAGTACAGTCAGCTGTCGCGTATGTAAGAATGGGATTTAGCCTTCAACAGGGCCACATATGTAACTGCTTATCTAAAGAAGACATAAAATACAATAAGCTTTGGAAAAATTCATGATTCAGCAAAAATAAGGGAGTAATATACTTACCCAGAGATGCAAGTTATCAGCTAGTCTGCATTTGGCTGGTGTTATGTTTAAAGGAAAAGAGTGTATAATTCCTATTTAGAGAATGTGTTCACGGTATGGATGGAAAGACATTAGTTCCATCTAACATGAAGAGTAGCAAATGCCTCTCATTATTAAAGACAGCACGTATTATATGTACCTGAGAAATGTTCTCTAGGCGCTAGAAAGCATTTTCTAGACCCTGGGTTTTCTTTTTTTTTTTTTTTTAACCAAATAACCTTTTAACAGAAATGCATGTGCTTGGTGAAATGTAAAGCTAATTGGAGAACACGGGATCATATCACGGTATCGAGTAACTTTCTGCTGGGAGGTGGTTGATACTGGGAGCACCCAAGACACGGACGACAGGCATTGAACGGTTCTGAGGACTCAGCCGAAGCCAGCTGTCTCTTTCTGCCCCGAAACTCATCACAGATCCATGCAGACGGTGCGTTACTCCTCTGGAAAGCGTGTCCTCAGGGCCATCCCTGCGGGGTCCCACCCACGCGAGAAGGCGGCTCTCGCCAAGCCTGAGGTGGGACGTGCCTGTGGATGGAGGAGGACTGATGGGAACCCCTTTCCGGCACCGAGGGACTCGCCTCCTCGCCCCAGTACGACTCTCAGCACGTGTATGGTCACACGCACAGCCCCCACTAGGCAGGGCGAGGGCACGCGGGACTCGTTTCGGGTGTGCGCGCCTGCTGCTTGCGTGGCTGCGCGCTTCCCCGCGGCCCCGCTGCCGCGCACTCCCCTCACCCGCT